>NC_056444.1:26409586-26572086 GCF_018296145.1 Oncorhynchus tshawytscha
TCTCCATCTCTTTCTCTCTGTCCTTTTCCCTCCCTCTCTCTCCATCTCTTTCTCTGTCATTTTCCCTCCCTCTCTCCATCTCTGTCCTTTTCCCTCTCCCTCTCCATCTCTTTCTCTCTGTCCTTTTCCCTCCCTCTCTCTCCATCTCTTTCTCTCTGTCCTTTTCCCTCCCTCTCTCCATCTCTTTCTCTGTCATTTTCCCTCCCTCTCTCCATCTCTTTCTGTCATTTTCCCTCCCTCTCTCTCTCTCCATCTCTTTCTCTCTCTGTCCTTTTCCCTCCCTCTCTCCATCTTTCTCTCTGTCCTTTTCCCTCCCTCTCTCTCCATCTCTTTCTCTCTCTGTCCTTTTCCCTTCCTCTCTCTCTCCCTCCCTCTCTCTGTCCTTTTCCCTCCCTCTCTCTCCATCTCTCTCTTTGTCCTTTGTTACGCACGCCTCTATGAAGAGGGAACGCAACACCCTGCTACAAATAAACTCTCCATGAAGCGAAAAAGGTATGGACTGTAGGTGCAAGTAAGAATGACAACAGGCAGAATGTGGTACCGTTTACAAGGACTTTATTCCTTTACACGGTAATATGGGGAAAAGGGGCTGGACGGAACCAAAGCAAAGAAAGTAAATCTCAAAGCCCCCCCCCTCTCCTATCTTACCTGCCTACCCACTACTTACCTAATTTAGCACCACCTGGTGCCCTAACCAAAATACAAGGGGTGGTCCGCCCAGGTCTTACCTAGTGTGTCTAGACAGCGAATATGCTACGGGTATATGTATGCCCGCGGGCCTCTTGCCTAAGCACTCCCTAGGTGCCTTCCCCTTCCCCCCCTGGGAACAAATGAAACAGAATATTAAACAATTTCAAACAAACTAAGAAACAAAAGGATGTCAAATAAGCTCTATCTGAGCAACAAACTCACAGAACATACCACTTTCCAGCAAAATCAACCTCTATCACAATTAATCTCAGCAATCCCTACCTCCAGCAAAATCTCTACCTCCAAAAAGATCTCCCTCCTGAACAGAACACTGGCTTTTATATAGCTTCAGAAGGAATGGGTAATTGGAGACAGCTGTGTCTTGACGAGGGGGCGGGGTCAGCTCTCCAATTAGCCCTGGAGTCGATCAATCAGCTGCTTGAGGGATTTCAGGAAGCCATTTCCTGAAATAAACACATGCAAAATACACAATCTACAACACATAATCTGGGGAACGTAACACGCCCACCACAAAAATTGCAAACCTAGTTTTGCAATAATAAATGCCAACGTATCCCCAGTTAGTAAACCCGTGATAGAGCGTCAGCAACTACATTCGCCGAGCCCTTCACATAAGCTATCTGTACATTATATCTTTGCACAATCAGAGCCCACCGCATAAGGCGGCGGTTCTGGTTGTACATTTGTTTCAAGAACACCAACGGATTATGGTCTGTTAAGACCACTACAGGCAAGGCACTGGAGCCCACATATACCTCAAAGAACTGTAAGGCAAGCAATAAAGCCAGCGTCTCTTGTTCGATTGTAGAGTACCTTGACTGACACGAGTTGAACTTACGGGAGAAGAAACTGACGGGCCGATCCACTCCGTCTTCATCTTCCTGTAAGAGAA
This sequence comes from Oncorhynchus tshawytscha, assembly GCF_018296145.1. Taxonomy (NCBI): domain Eukaryota; kingdom Metazoa; phylum Chordata; class Actinopteri; order Salmoniformes; family Salmonidae; genus Oncorhynchus; species Oncorhynchus tshawytscha. Next base: position 26,411,190 of record NC_056444.1, read on the forward strand.
CCGCACCCACCCCCATAATACTAGCATCTACCTCCAACTTAAAAGGTTTGTCAAAGTTGGGGGCGGCAAGCACTGGGGCACTACAAAGTAGCGCTTTAGCGGACTCAAAAGCGTAGTTACAGTCCTTGGACCACTTGAATGGTACCTTGGGACTAAGCAGAGATGAAAGGGGAGCTACTACCGTCGAGAAATTCTTACAGAATGTACGATAGTACCCTACCATCCCTAGGAATCTGCGCAACTGGCGGCGAGTAGTGGGAGCAGGAAAGGCAACAATTGCTTCCACTTTGCCAGTTACTGGGCGCACTTGACCTCGTCCCACTTGTTTCCCTAAGTAAGTCACTGTAGCCTTCCCAAACTCACACTTGGCCAAATTGAGGGTTAAAGAAGCCTTCTCCAACCGCTGAAACACACTTTTCAAAGTGGAGAGATGATCAGACCAAGTAGACGAATGAATCACCACATCGTCAAGGTACGCAGTACAATTTGGCACATCTTCAAACACAATGTTAACTAGCCGCTGAAAAGTAGCAGGTGCATTACACATGCCAAAGGGCATCACAGTGTATTGTACAAAGTTATCTGGCGTAACAAAAGCCGATATGTCAGAAGCTCGAGAGGTCAGAGGCACCTGCCAATAACCTTTTAACAAATCTAACTTACTAACGTAAGCAGCAGAGCCTATTCTATCAATACAGTCATCTAAGCGAGGTAGAGGAAAAGAATCAGACTTTGTAACTGCATTTACGCGACGATAGTCCGTACATAAGCGGGACGTACCGTCAGGCTTAGGAACAAGAATACATGGAGAACTCCAGGAGCTGTTACTGGGTTTTGCCATGTCATTCTGTAATAAATAAGCTACCTCACTTTTCATTACCTCTCTTTTCTTAGCATTAACCCGGTACGGATGTTGACGTATAGGAACAGCGTTCCCCACATCCACGTCATGTTCCAAGATGGATGTGCGACTTGGAATGTCCTGAAACACACTGAGAAAACTGTTTATCAATAGGATAAGATCCTTAGTTTGATCATTATCCAAATGTTCCATTTGAGAGGGTAACTTCTTCAGCATCTCTGAATTACATAGGCGTTCACCTTGCTGTAATGTATGGCGTAACTCCAACCCGTCCTCCTTATCCTCATCTAGGTCCCAGCCAGGCTTCAGCACCACCGCAGCCACACTGGAGACGGCGGGCTGGACCGGCTTACCTGAGGAGCTGTCGGGAGAATCACGCACATAATATGTTTTCAGCATGTTAACATGACACACACGGGAAGAACGCCTTCGATCTGGTGTCTTTATCACATAATTGGTGTCATTGAGTTTCTTTTCCACCAGATATGGTCCAGAAAAACATGCTGACAGAGATGAGCCAGGGATTGGCAACAAAACTAAAACTTGATCCCCTGGTGCAAATGAACGGCCAACAGCCTTTTTGTCATAATGCAACTTCATGCGTTTTTGAGACGAGTAGAGAGACTTTTGGGCTAACGCACATGCGGCGTGCAGTCTCTCCCGCATCTTACTGACATAATCCAACACATTTTTAGGGGCGCTACTGGGTGTAGGAGATAAGATATGCTCCTTCAAAACTTTCAGCGGACCCCGTGGGGTGTGTCCAAACACAAGGTCAGCAGGGCTGAACCCTAAGGACTCTTGTATCGTTTCCCTTATAGCAAATAGGACAAAGGGCACCCCCTCATCCCAATCAGTACTGGTATCCATACAATACTTGCGTAGCATTGCCTTCAGTGTCTGATGCCAGCGTTCTAGAGCCCCTTGACTCTCTGGATGATACGGACTGGAGACCTGATGGGAAATACACAATGTCTTTAACACATTTGAAAACAGTTTAGACATGAAGTTGGATCCCTGATCAGTTTGGATTACTTTAGGGAGTCCAAACGTAGAGAAGAACTTCACCAGTGCCTTCACCACAGTCTTAGCCGTTATAGTACGGAGAGGAATAGCCTCTGGGTATCGAGTAGCACTGCACATTATTGTTAGTAGGAGCTGGTTACCTGACCTGGTTTTCGGCAATGGACCTACACAATCAATTATCACTCTTTCAAACGGTTCCCCTACCACAGGAATCGGGCAGAGTGGCGCTCGTGGAACTGTTTGATTCACTTTCCCAGTGAGTTGACATATGTGACATGTTTTACAAAATTGGACCACGTCAGACTTCAAACCTGGCCAGAAGAAATGACGAAGGACCCGGTTATAGGTCTTTGTGATCCCCAAGTGTCCAGACCACGCCTGGTCATGGGCGAGTGACAGCACCTGCTGTCGGAACGGTGTAGGAACAACCACTTGACACACTTCACTCCAGTCATTAATGGTGTCATGAGATGCCCATTTACGCATCAAAACTCCTGCTTCCATAAAGTAGGCAGTCTGTCTAGTTTTAGCTTCCTCAATGGAAATTACCGAAGCAAAACACTTGCGAAGACTGGTGTCTTCTTTTGACATTCAATCACCTTCTCAGGGGTGACAGACAAAAGAATGTCATGTAATTGGGGCGCGATTTCGTTTTCCCCTGCCTTAGTTTTTACGGGGTAAAAACTGTCGGCAATGCAGAAGGAATACTCAGTGCATTGTCTTCTACCTCAACATTCTCAAAAATAGAACTAGCCAAATCCACCACATCTCCTAGCTTGCGAGATTGTGCCCTCGTTAACACACAAGCAGGAAAAACATGTGGAAATGCTTGAACCAATTTCTCATCTGTAGTTCTGATTTCTGGGTTGTCTACTACCTCTAACACAGGAGTGACATTACCACCAGCAATATCATTCCCTAGTAGCAATTTCACTCCTGATACTGGCAGTGTAGACACTACACCAACACGGAAACGTCCTGATACCAAGTCTGACACTAAGTGGACCCAGTGTAATGGTACAGGTACGGTTTTTGTCTCTATCCCCTGTAATATGACATGTGAGCCACAATACGTTTCAGGAGACCAGGGTAAAGCATCAGTAATGATTACTGACTGCGCCGCCCCGGTGTCACGTAGGATTTGGATAGGCTTTTGATCAGTTGGTTCTCCTGTTAAGGAAACATAACCGGCAGAGATAAACGGAGCATAGACAGGATCCGGTTTCTCAAATGCTGAGTCAATAACTCGATCCAATGGACGATCCAAAGACTTGACTAAACCCAAACTTCTCATTTTTGGGGACGGTGACTGGGACCGTTTCGGTTTATTTTTCAAAACTGGGCAGTCCGCAATCACGTGACCCTTTTGGTGACAGTAATAACATTCACAGATTTCTTGAAAAGGCTTAGGGTTGTTAGAGGAAAAGCGACCTGAACGAGGAACTGATGACGTAATCGTCCGGCCTTCAAAACATGGAGCACCAAAGACAGTCTTGTGTGTCAAAGCGTACTCGTCTGCCAACACTGCTGCTTGGGCCAATGTCACCACTTTCTGTTCATTTAAATGAACTACAAGTCTATCTGGGAGGTTGCTTTTAAAGTCCTCCAACAGCATCAACTCCCGAATATCAGCAAAGGTGTTAGCTTTGCTGGCTGAACACCAACGACTAAACAGAGACTCTTTATCCCTAGCAAATTCAACAAATGTACAGTGAGACGTTTTTTTGTGGTTCCTGAAGCGCTGCCTATAAGCTTCAGGCACCAACTCATAAGCCCGCAACACGGTAGTTTTAACTGTATCGTAATGTAAACTGTCTTCCAGGGAGAGAGCAGCTACTACTTCCTGGGCTTTCCCAGACAATTTACATTGTAACAGAAGCGGCCAAACCTCGAGTGGCCAATGCAGCGCAGCGGCCACACGCTCAAACGCAGAGAAATAATAATCAACTTCCGACTCTCGGAATGGAGGGACTAAAGCTATGTTTTTACTCACATCAAAGTGGGCTTGATGATGAGCAGCTTGTGGAGTCGCACTGGAGCCAGCATCTAGCTCCAGTTGTCGGATCCTCACCTCCTTGTCAGCTTCTATTTTCCTAATTTCAAGTTCAAAATTCATCTGTCTCTCTTTATCTTTTTGCTCCATTTCTAACCGAGCCAGCCTCACCTTCAGCCTAGCAGTCCCATCTGAACGACCCGAAGCAGAAGATAAAGGATCGAATCGGGTCAATGTAAAGGGGGTACGAGGAACCCCTTCCTCCGCCCTGTCCTCTGACTTGGCATCAGAAAGTCTACCCGTCTCCTCTCCTTGCAGTGAGAGAATCCGTTCTCTCACTAAACCCTCCCTGACTAGCACCAAAAGCTCAGCCTTAAAGCTTTCTCAGAGAATACAAATCCATAATGGTCAGCTATAGCTATAAGGTCTACTTTACGAAACCTCACCAAACAATCAATAGAGGGCGCTTCAAAAAACTTGGAGATGGCTGAGGCAGCCATCTTTTCCAATGCAGTCTCCTGAACACACTAACTAAACAAGTCATCCAAACTCACAACCTACCATCACACCTCAATCACTAACCACAGAGCGAGCTCAGAGCAGCAGGGTCCGGTGGGTTTAATGGAAAAATCCCGGATGAGCCCCCATTATGTTACGCACGCCTCTATGAAGAGGGAACGCAACACCCTGTGACAACTAAACTCTCCATGAAGCGAAAAAGGTATGGACTGTAGGTGCAAGTAAGAATGACAACAGGCAGAATGTGGTACCGTTTACAAGGACTTTATTCCTTTACACGGTAATATGGGGAAAAGGGGCTGGACGGAACCAAAGCAAAGAAAGTAAATCTCAAAGCCCCCCCCTCTCCTATCTTACCTGCCTACCCACTACTTACCTAATTTAGCACCACCTGGTGCCCTAACCAAAATACAAGGGGTGGTCCGCCCAGGTCTTACCTAGTGTGTCTAGACAGCGAATATGCTACGGGTATATGTATGCCCGCGGGCCTCTTGCCTAAGCACTCCCTAGGTGCCTTCCCCTTCCCCCTGGGAACAAATGAAACAGAATATTAAACAATTTCAAACAAACTAAGAAACAAAAGGATGTCAAATAAGCTCTATCTGAGCAACAAACTCACAGAACATACCACTTTCCAGCAAAATCAACCTCTATCACAATCAATCTCAGCAATCCCTACCTCCAGCAAAATCTCTACCTCCAAAAAGATCTCCCTCCTGAACAGAACACTGGCTTTTATATAGCTTCAGAAGGAATGGGTAATTGGAGACAGCTGTGTCTTGACGAGGGGGCGGGGTCAGCTCTCCAATTAGCCCTGGAGTCGATCAATCAGCTGCTTGAGGGATTTCAGGAAGCCATTTCCTGAAATAAACACATGCAAAATACACAATCTACAACACATAATCTGGGGAACGTAACACCTTTTCCCTCCCTCTCTCTCCATCTCTGTCCTTTTCCCTCCCTCTCTCTCTCCATCTCTCTCTCTGTCCTTTTCCCTCCCTCTCTCTCTCCATCTCTCTCTCTGTCCTTTTCCCTCTCTCCATCTCTCTCTCTGTCCTTTTCCCTCTCTCTCCATCTCTCTCTCTGTCCTTTTCCCTCTCTCTCTCATCTCTCTCTCTGTCCTTTTCCCTCTCTCTCCATCTCTCTCTCTGTCCTTTTCCCTCTCTCCATCTCTCTCTCTGTTCTTTTCCCTCTCTCTCCATCTCTCTCTGTCCTTTTCACTCTCTCTCCATCTCTCTCTGTCCTTTTCCCTCTCTCTCCATCTCTCTCTGTCCTTTTCCCTCTCTCTCCATCTCTCGCTCTGTCCTTTTCCCTCTCTCTCCATCTCTCTCTGTCCTTTTCCCTCTCTCTCCGTCCTTTTCCCTCTCTCTCTCCATCTCTCTCTGTCCTTTTCCCTCTCTCTCCATCTCTCTCTGCCCTTTTCCCTCTCTCTCCATCTCTCTCTCTGTCCTTTTCCCTCTCTCTCCATCTCTCTCTCTGTCCTTTTCCCTCTCTCCCCATCTCTCTCTCTGTCCTTTTCCCTCCCTCCCTCTCTCTCCATCTCTCTCTGTCCTTTTCCCTCCCTCCCTCTCTATCTCTCTCTGTCCTTTTCCCTCTCTCTCAATCTCTCTCTCTGTCCTTTTCCCTCTCTCTCAATCTCTCTCTCTGTCCTTTTCCCTCTCTCTCAATCTCTCTCTCTGTCCTTTTCCCTCTCTCGCTCTCCATCTCTCTCTGTCCTTTTCCCTCTCTCTCTCTCCATCTCTCTCTGTCCTTTTCCCTATCTCTCCATCTCTCTCTCTGTCCTTTTCCCTCTCTCCCCATCTCTCTCTCTGTCCTTTTCCCTCTCTCTCTCCATCTCATTCTCTCTGTCCTTTTCCCTCCCTCTCTCTCCATCTCTTTCTCTGTCATTTTCCCTCCCTGTCTCTCTCCATCTCTTTCTCTGTCATTTTCCCTCCCTCTCTCTCTCCATCTCTTTCTCTCTCTGTCATTTTCCCTCCCTCTCTCTCTCCATCTCTTTCTCTCTCTGTCCTTTTCCCTCCCTCTCTCTGTCCTTTTCCCTCCCTCTCTCCATCTTTCTCTCTGTCCTTTTCCCTCCCTCTCTCTCCATCTCTTTCTCTCTCTGTCCTTTTCCCTTCCTCTCTCTCTCCCTCCCTCTCTCTGTCCTTTTCCCTCCCTCTCTCGCCATCTCTCTCTTTGCCCTTTTCCCTCCCTCTCTCCATCTGTCCTTTTCCCTCCCTCTCTCTCTCCATCTCTCTCTCTGTCCTTTTCCCTCCCTCTCTCTCTCCATCTCTCTCTGTCCTTTTCCCTCTCTCTCCATCTCTCTCTCTGTCCTTTTCCCTCTCTCTCCATCTCTCTCTCTGTCCTTTTCCCTCTCTCTCATCTCTCTCTCTGTCATTTTCCCTCTCTCTCCATCTCTCTCTCTGTCCTTTTCCCTCTCTCCATCTCTCTCTCTGTTCTTTTCCCTCTCTCTCCATCTCTCTGTCCTTTTCACTCTCTCTCCATCTCTCTCTGTCCTTTTCCCTCTCTCTCCATCTCTCTCTCTGTCCTTTTCCTCTCTCTCCATCTCTCTCTCTCTGTCCTTTTCCTCTCTCTCCATCTCTCGCTCTGTCCTTTTCCCTCTCTCCATCTCTCTCTCTGTCCTTTTCCCTCTCTCTCCATCTCTCTCTGTCCTTTTCCCTCTCTCTCCATCTCTCTCTGTCCTTTTCCCTCTCTCTCCATCTCTCTCTCTGTCCTTTTCCCTCTCTCCCCATCTCTCTCTCTGTCCTTTTCCCTCTCTCTCTCCATCTCTTTCTCTCTGTCCTTTTCCCTCCCTCTCTCTCCATCTCTTTCTCTGTCATTTTCCCTCCCTCTCTCTCTCCATCTCTTTCTCTCTCTGTCATTTTCCCTCCCTCTCTCTCTCCATCTCTTTCTCTCTCTGTCCTTTTCCCTCCCTCTCTCTCTCCATCTCTTTCTCTCTCTGTCCTTTTCCCTTCCTCTCTCTCTCCCTCCCTCTCTCTGTCCTTTTCCCTCCCTCTCTCTCCATCTCTCTCTTTGTCCTTTTCCCTCCCTCTCTCTCCATCTCTTTCTCTGTCATTTTCCCTCCCTCTCTCTCTCCATCTCTTTCTCTGTCATTTTCCCTCCCTCTCTCTCTCCATCTCTTTCTCTCTCTGTCCTTTTCCCTCCCTCTCTCTCTCCATCTCTTTCTCTCTCTGTCCTTTTCCCTTCCTCTCTCTCTCTCTCCCTCTCTCTGTCCTTTTCCCTCCCTCTCTCTCTCCATCTCTCTCTCTGTCCTTTTCCCTCCTCTCTCTCTCCATCTCTCTCTCTGTCCTTTTCCCTCCTTCTCTCTCTCCATCTCTCTCTCTGTCCTTTTCCCTCTCTCTCTCTCTCTCTCTCTCTCTCTCTCTCTCTCTCTGTCCTTTTCCCTCTCTCTCTCTCTCTCCATCTCTCTCTGTCCTTTTCCCTCTCTCTCTCTCTGCATCTCTCTCTCTGTCCTTTTCCCTCCCTCCCCCCCTCCATCTCTCTCTGTCCTTTTCCCTCCCTCTCTCTGTCCTTTTCCCTCCCTCTCTGTCCTTTTCCCTCCCTCTCTCTCCATCTCTTTCTCTCTGTCCTTTTCCCTACCCTCCCCCATCTCTCTCTGTCATTTTCCCTCCCTCCCCCTCTCTCTGTCCTTTTCCCTCTCTCCATCTCTCTCTGTCCTTTTCCCTCTCTCTCCATCTCTCGCTCTGTCCTTTTCCCTCTCTCCATCTCTCTCTGTCCTTTTCCCTCTCTCTCCATCTCTGTCCTTTTCCTCTCTCTCTCCATCTCTCTGTCCTTTTCCCTCTCTCTCCATCTCTCTCTCTGTCCTTTTCCCTCTCTCTCCATCTCTCTCTCTCTGTCCTTTTCCCTCTCTCTCTCCATCTCTCTCTGTCCTTTTCCCTCTCTCTCTCTCCATCTATCTCTCTCTGTCCTTTTCCCTCTCTCTCTCTCTCTCCTCCCTATCTCTCTCTGTCCTTTTCCCTCTCTCTCTCTCTCTCTCCCCATCTCTCTCTTTCCTTTTCCCTCTCTCTCTGCATCTGCATCTCTCTGTCCTTTTTTCCCTCCCTCCCCCTCTCACCATCTCTCTCTGTCCTTTTCCCTCCCTCTCTCTCTCTCCATCTCTCTGTCCTTTTCCCTCCCTCTCTCTCTCCATCTCTCTCTCTGTCATTTTCCCTCTCTCTCTCTCCATCTCTCTCTCTGTCCTTTTCCCTCTCTCTCTCTCTCCATCTCTCTCTCTGTCCTTTTCCCTCTCTCTCTCTCCATCTCTCTCTGTCCTTTTCCCTCTCTCTCTCTCTCTCTTTCTCTCCCCATCTCTCTCTCCGTCCTTTTCCCTCTCTCTCTCTCCATCTCTCTCTGTCCTTTTCCCTCTCTCTCTCTCCATCTCTCTCTGTCCTTTTCCCTCTCTCTCTCTCTCTCTCCCCATCTCTCTCTGTCCTTTTCCCTCTCTCTCTCTCCATCTCTCTCTGTCCTTTTCCCTCTCTCTCTCTCTCTCTCTCCCCATCTCTCTCTGTCCTTTTCCCTCTCTCTCTCTGCATCTCTCTCTGTCCTTTTCCCTCCCTCCCCCTCTCTCCATCTCTCTCTGTCCTTTTCCCTCCCTCTCTCTCTCTCCATCTCTCTGTCCTTTTCCCTCTCTCTCTCTCCATCTCTCTCTCTGTCCTTTTCCCTCTCTCTCTCTCCATCTCTCTCTCTGTCCTTTTCCCTCTCTCTCCATCTCTCTCTGTCCTTTTCCCTCTCTCTCCATCTCTCTCTGTCCTTTTCCCTCTCTCTCCATCTCTCGCTGTCCTTTTCCCTCTCTCTCCATCTCTCGCTCTGTCCTTTTCCCTCTCTCCATCTCTCTGTCCTTTTCCCTCTCTCTCTGTCCTTTTCCCCCTCTCTCCATCTCTCTCTGTCCTTTTCCCTCTCTCTCCATCCTTTTCCCTCTCTCTCCATCTCTCTCTGTCCTTTTCCCTCTCTCTCTCTCTCCATCTCTCTCTGTCCTTTTCCCTCTCTCCATCTCTCTCTCTGTCCTTTTCCCTCTCTCTCTCCATCTCTCTCTCTGTCCTTTTCCCTCTCTCTCCATCTCTCTCTCTGTCCTTTTCCCTCCTCTCTCTCTCTCTCTCTCTCTGTCCTTTTCCCTCTCTCTCTCTGTCCTTTTCCTTCCCTCCGACTCTCCATCTCTTTCTGTCCCTTTCCCTCCCTCTCTCTCCATCTCTCTGTCCTTTTCCCTCCCTCTCTCTCCATCTCTCTCTCTCTCTCTCTCCCCATCTCTCTCTCTGTCCTTTTCCCTCTCTCTGTCCTTTTCCCTCTCTCTCTGTCCTTTTCCCTCTCTCTCTCCATCTCTCTCTCTCTCCATCTCTCTCTCTCCATCTCTCTCTCTCTCCATCTCTCTCTCTGTCCTTTTCCCCCTCTCTCTCTCCATCTCCCTCTCTGTCCTTTTCCCTCTCTCTCTCTGTCCTTTTCCCTCTCTCTCTCTCTGTCCTTTTCCCTCCCTCTCTCTGTCCTTTTCCCTCCCTCTCTCTGTCCTTTTCCCTCCCTCTCCCTGTCCTTTTCCCTCCCTCTCTCTCCATCATTTTCTCTGTCCTTTTCCCTCCCTCTCTCTCCATCCTTTTCCCTCGCTCTCTCCCCATCTCTCTCTCTGTCCTTTTCCCTCCCTCTCTCTGACCTTTTCCCTCACTCCATCTCCCCATCTCTCTGTCCTTTTCCCTCCTCGCTCTCCATCTCTGTCCTTTCCGTCCCTCTCTCTCCCCATCTCTCTGTCCTTTTCCCTCCCTCGCTCTCCATCTCTGTACCTTTCCCTCCCTCTCTCTCCATCTCTCTCTTTGTCCTTTTCCCTCCTCTCTCTCCATCTCTGTCCTTTTCCCTCCCTCTCTCTCTCCAGCTCTCTCTCTGTCCTTTTCCCTCCCTCTCTCTCTCCATCTCTCTCCCTGTCCTTTTCCCTCCCTCTCTCTCTCTCTGTCCTTTTCCCTCCCTCTCTCTCCATCTCTCTCTCCTTTTCTCCCGCTCTCTCTCCATCTCTCTCTGTCCTTTTCCCTCCCTCTCTCTCTCCATCTCTCTCTGTCCTTTTCCCTCCCCTCTCTCTCTCTGTCCTTTTCCCTCACTCTCCCTACCCCCATCTCTCTTTGTCCTTTTCCCTCTCCCCATCCTTTTCCCTCCCTCTCTCCCCATCTCTCTGTCCTTTTCCCTCCCTCTCTGTCCTTTTCCCTCCCTCTCTCTCTGTCCTTTTCCCTCTCTCTCTCTCTCTCTCCCCCATCTCTCTGTCCTTTTCCCTCTCTCTCTCTGCATCTCTCTCTCTGTCCTTTTCCCTCCCTCCCCCTCTCCCATCTCTCTCTGTCCTTTTCCCTCCCTCTCTCTCTCTCCATCTCTCTGTCCTTTTCCCTCCCTCTCTCTCTCCATCTCTCTCTCTGTCCTTTTCCCTCTCTCTCTCTCCATCTCTCTCTGTCCTTTTCCCTCTCTCTCTCTCCATCTCTCTCTCTGTCCTTTTCCTCTCTCTCTCTCCATCTCTCTCTCTGTCCTTTTCCCTCTCTCTCTCTCCATCTCTCTCTCTGTCCTTTTCCCTCTCTCTCTCTCCATCTCTCTCTCTGTCCTTTTCCCTCTCTCCATCTCTCTCTGTCCTTTTCCCTCTCTCTCCATCTCTCTCTGTCCTTTTCCTCTCTCTCCATCTCTCTCTGTCCTTTTCCCTCTCTCTCTCCATCTCTCGCTGTCCTTTTCCCTCTCTCTCCATCTCTCGCTGTCCTTTTCCCTCTCTCTCCATCTCTCGCTGTCCTTTCCCTCTCTCTCCATCTCTCGCTCTGTCCTTTTCCCTCTCTCCATCTCTCTGTCCTTTTCCCTCTCTCTGTGTCCTTTTCCCCCTCTCTCCATCTCTCTCTGTCCTTTTCCCTCTCTCTCTCTCCATCTCTCTCTGTCCTTTTCCCTCTCTCCATCTCTCTCTCTGTCCTTTTCCCTCTCTCTCTCCATCTCTCTCTCTGTCCTTTTCCCTCTCTCTCTCTCTCTCTCTCTCTCTCTCTGTCCTTTTCCCTCTCTCTCTCTGTCCTTTTCCTTCCCTCCGACTCTCCATCTCTCTCTGTCCTTTTCCCTCCCTCTCTCTCCATCTCTCTGTCCTTTTCCCTCCCTCTCTCTCCATCTCTCTCTCTCTCTCTCTCTCTCCCCATCTCTCTCTCTGTCCTTTTCCCTCTCTCTGTCCTTTTCCCTCTCTCTCTGTCCTTTTCCCTCTCTCTCTCCATCTCTCTCTCTCCCATCTCTCTCTCTCTCCATCTCTCTCTCTGTCCTTTTCCCCCTCTCTCTCTCCATCTCCCTCTCTGTCCTTTTCCCTCTCTCTCTCTCTCCATCTCTCTCTCTGTCCTTTTCCCTCTCTCTCTCTGTCCTTTTCCCTCTCTCTCTCTCTGTCCTTTTCCCTCCCTCTCTCTGTCCTTTTCCCTCCCTCTCCCTGTCCTTTTCCCTCTCTCTCTCCATCTCTCTCTCTGTCCTTTTCCCTCTCTCTCTCCATCTCTCTCTCTGTCCTTTTCCCTCTCTCTCTCTCTCTCTCTCTCTGTCCTTTTCCCTCTCTCTCTCTGTCCTTTTCCTTCCCTCCGACTCTCCATCTCTCTCTGTCCTTTTCCCTCCCTCTCTCTCCATCTCTCTGTCCTTTTCCCTCCCTCTCTCTCCATCTCTCTCTCTCTCCCCATCTCTCTCTCTGTCCTTTTCCCTCTCTCTGTCCTTTTCCCTCTCTCTCTGTCCTTTTCCCTCTCTCTCTCCATCTCTCTCTCTCTCCATCTCTCTCTCTGTCCTTTTCCCCCTCTCTCTCTCCATCTCCCTCTCTGTCCTTTTCCCTCTCTCTCTCTCTCCATCTCTCTCTCTGTCCTTTTCCCTCTCTCTCTCTGTCCTTTTCCCTCTCTCTCTCTCTGTCCTTTTCCCTCCCTCTCTCTGTCCTTTTCCCTCCCTCTCCCTCCATCTCTTTCTCTGTCCTTTTCCCTCCCTCTCTCTCCATCCTTTTCCCTCGCTCTCTCCCCATCTCTCTCTCTGTCCTTTTCCCTCCCTCTCTCTGACCTTTTCCCTCACTCCATCTCCCCATCTCTCTGTCCTTTTCCCTCCCTCGCTCTCCATCTCTGTCCCTTTCCCTCCCTCTCTCTCCCCATCTCTCTGTCCTTTTCCCTCCCTCGCTCTCCATCTCTGTACCTTTCCCTCCCTCTCTCTCCATCTCTCTCTTTGTCCTTTTCCCTCCCTCTCTCTCCATCTCTGTCCTTTTCCCTCCCTCTCTCTCTCCAGCTCTCTCTCTGTCCTTTTCCCTCCCTCTCTCTCTCCATCTCTCTCCCTGTCCTTTTCCCTCCCTCTCTCTCTCTGTCCTTTTCCCTCCCTCTCTCTCCATCTCTCTCTCCTTTTCGCTCCCGCTCTCTCTCCATCTCTCTCTGTCCTTTTCCCTCCCTCTCTCTCTCCATCTCTCTCTGTCCTTTTCCCTCCCCCTCTCTCTCTCTGTCCTTTTCCCTCCCTCTCCCTACCCCCATCTCTCTTTGTCCTTTTCCCTCTCCCCATCCTTTTCCCTCCCTCTCTCCCCATCTCTCTGTCCTTTTCCCTCCCTCTCTGTCCTTTTCCCTCCCTCTCTCTCTGTCCTTTTCCCTCCCTCTCTCTCTGTCCTTTTCCCTCCCTCTCTCTCTGTCCTTTTCCCTCCCTCTCCATCTCTCTCTGTCCTTTTCCCTCTCCCCATCCTTTTCCCTCCCTCTCTCCCCATCTCTCTGTCCTTTTCCCTCCCTCTCTCTCTCTGTCTTTTTCCCTCCCTCTCTTCGTCCTTTTCCCTCCCTCTCTCCGTCCTTTTCCCTCCCTCTCTCCCCATCTCTCTTTGTCCTTTTCCCTCCATCTCTCTTTGTCCTTTTCTCTCCATCTCTCTTTGTCCTTTTCCCTCCATCTCTCTTTGTCCTTTTCCCTCCATCTCTCTTTGTCCTTTTCCCTCCATCTCTCTTTGTCCTTTTCCCTCCCTCTCTCTCCATCTCTGTCCCTTTCCCTCCATCTCTGTCCTTTTCCCTCCCTCTCTCCATCTCTCGCTCTGTCCTTTTCCCTCCCTCTCCATCTCTCTCCATCTCTCGCTCTGTCCTTTTCCCTCCCTCTCCATCTCTCTCCATCTCTCGCTCTGTCCTTTTCCCTCCCTCTCCATTTCCCTCTGTCATTTACCCTCCCTCCCCCTCTCTCTCTCCCATTTTCCCTCCCTCTCTCTCCCATTTTCCCTCCCTCTCTCTCCATCTCTGTCCCTTTCCCTCCATCTCTGTCCTTTTCCCTCTCTCTCTCTCCATCTCTCGCTCTGTCCTTTTCCCTCCCTCTCCATCTCTCTCCATCTCTCGCTCTGTCCTTTTCCCTCCCTCTCCATCTCTCTCCATCTCTCGCTCTGTCCTTTTCCCTCCCTCTCCATCTCTCTCCATCTCTCGCTCTGTCCTTTTCCCTCCCTCTCCATCTCCCTCTGTCATTTACCCTCCCTCCCCCTCTCTCTCTCCCATTTTCCCTCCCTCCCTCTCCCATTTTCCCTCCCCCCTCTCCCATTTTCCCTCCCCCTCTCTCCCATTTTCCCTCCCTCTCTCCCATTTTCCCTCTCTCCCTCCCAATTTCCCTCTCTCCCTCTCCCATTTTCCCTCCCTATCTCTCTCCCATTTTCCCTCCCTCTCTCCCATTTTCCCTCTCTCTCTCTCCATCTCTCTCTGTCCTTTTCCCTCTCTCTCTCTCTCTCTCCCCATCTCTCTCTGTCCTTTTCCCTCTCTCTCTCTGCATCTCTCTCTCTGTCCTTTTCCCTCCCTCCCCCTCTCTCTCTCTCTCTCTGTCCTTTTCCCTCTCTCTATGTCCTTTTCCCTCCCTCCGACTCTCCATCTCTCTCTGTCCTTTTCCCTCCCTCTCTCTCCATCTCTCTGTCCTTTTCCCTCCCTCTCTCTCCATCTCTCTCTCTCTCTCTCTCTCTCCCCATCTCTCTCTCTGTCCTTTTCCCTCTCTCTGTCCTTTTCCCTCTCTCTCTGTCCTTTTCCCTCTCTCTCTCCATCTCTCTCTCTCCATCTCTCTCTCTGTCCTTTTCCCCCTCTCTCTCTCCATCTCCCTCTCTGTCCTTTTCCCTCTCTCTCTCTCTCCATCTCTCTCTCTGTCCTTTTCCCTCTCTCTCTCTGTCCTTTTCCCTCCCTCTCCCTACCCCCATCTCTCTTTGTCCTTTTCCCTCTCCCCATCCTTTTCCCTCCCTCTCTCCCCATCTCTCTGTCCTTTTCCCTCCCTCTCTGTCCTTTTCCCTCCCTCTCTCTCTGTCCTTTTCCCTCCCTCTCGCTTTGTCCTTTTCCCTCCCTCTCTCTCTGTCCTTTTCCCTCCCTCTCCATCTCTCTCTGTCCTTTTCCCTCTCCCCATCCTTTTCCCTCCCTCTCTCCCCATCTCCCTGTCCTTTTCCCTCCCTCTCTCTCTCTGTCTTTTTCCCTCCCTCTCTTCGTCCTTTTCCCTCCCTCTCTCCGTCCTTTTCCCTCCCTCTCTCCCCATCTCTCTTTGTCCTTTTCCCTCCATCTCTCTTTGTCCTTTTCCCTCCATCTCTCTTTGTCCTTTTCCCTCCATCTCTCTTTGTCCTTTTCCCCTCCATCTCTCTTTGTCCTTTTCCCTCCATCTCTCTTTGTCCTTTTCCCTCCCTCTCTCTCCATCTCTGTCCCTTTCCCTCCATCTCTGTCCTTTTCCCTCCCTCTCTCCATCTCTCGCTCTGTCCTTTTCCCTCCCTCTCCATCTCTCTCCATCTCTCGCTCTGTCCTTTTCCCTCCCTCTCCATCTCTCTCCATCTCTCGCTCTGTCCTTTTCCCTCCCTCTCCATCTCTCTCCATCTCTCGCTCTGTCCTTTTCCCTCCCTCTCCATTTCCCTCTGTCATTTACCCTCCCTCCCCCTCTCTCTCTCCCATTTTCCCTCCCTCTGTCATTTACCCATTTTCCCTCCCTCTCTCTCTATCTCTGTCCCTTTCCCTCCATCTCTGTCCTTTTCCCTCTCTCTCTCTCCATCTCTCGCTCTGTCCTTTTCCCTCCCTCTCCATCTCTCTCCATCTCTCGCTCTGTCCTTTTCCCTCCCTCTCCATCTCTCTCCATCTCTCGCTCTGTCCTTTTCCCTCCCTCTCCATCTCCCTCTGTCATTTACCCTCCCTCCCCCTCTCCCTCTCCCATTTTCCCTCCCTCCCTCTCCCATTTTCCCTCCCCCTCTCCCATTTTCCCTCCCCCTCTCCCATTTTCCCTCCCCCCTCTCCCATTTTCCCTCCTCTCTCTCATTTTCCCTCTCTCCTCCCATTTTCCCTCTCTCCCTCTCCCATTTTCCCTCTCTCTCTCTCTCTCCAAAAACATTTTCCCACATCAGAAATCCCTAAATCTCTCTCTCCCATTTTCCCTCCCTCTCTCCCATTTTCCCTCTCTCCCTCTCCCATTTTCCCTCCCTCTCTCCCATTTTCCCTCTCTCCCTCTCCCATTTTCCCTCCCTCCCTCCCTCTCCCATTTTCCTCCCTCCCTCCCTCTCCCATTTTCCCTCCCTCCCTCTCCCATTTTCCCTCCCTCCCTCTCCCATTTTCCCTCCCTCCAAGACCAGAACCCACTGGATTCTCCAATTACATTGAATGTACTACAGGACAAAATACGAACCCTCCAACCCAAAAAGGCCTGTGGTGTTGATGGTATCCTACATGAAATGATAAAATATACAGACCACAAATTCCAATTGGCTATACTTAAACTCTTTAACATCACCCTCAGCTCTGGCATCTTCCCCAATATTTAGAACCAAGGACTGATAACCCCAAACCACCAAAAATGTGACAAATTTGACCCCAATAACTACCGTGGGATATGCGCCAACAGCCACCTTGGGAAAGTCCTCTGCATTATCATTAACAGCAGATTTGTGCATTTCCTCAGGAAAAACAATATACTGAGCAAATGTCGAATTGTCTTTTTAACAAATTACCATACAACATACCACGTATTCACCCTGCACACCCTAATTGACAAACAAACCAAAAAAGGTCAAGCTTTTGACTCCATTTGGCATGAGTGTCTGCTATACAAATTTATGGAAATTGGCAAAAAAAAACACATTTCTTTCCACATGGCCGTTTGATAAATCTCAGTAAGACAAAAATAATGGTGTTCTGAAAAGGTCCAGCTGCCACGACCACAAATACGAATTTCATCTAGACACCTTTGACCTAGAGCACACAAAAAAAGTATACATACCTCGGCCGAAACATCAACACCACAGTAACTTCCACAAAGCTGTGAACGATCTTAGAGACAAGGGCCTTCTTTGCCATTAAAAGCAACACAAAATTTGACATACCAATTTGGAGCTAGCTAAAAATACTTGAATCAGTTATAGAACCCATTGCCCTTTATGGTTGTGAAGTCTGGGGTCCGCTCACCAACCAAGAATCCACAAAATGGGACAATCACCAAATTGAGACTCTGCATGAAGAATTCTGCTAAAATATCCTCCGGGTACAATGTAAAACATCAAATAATGCATGCAGAGCAGAATTAGGCCGATACCCACTAATTATCAAAATCCTGAAAATAGCAGTTAAATTCTACAACCACCTAAAAGGAAGCAATTTCAAAACCTTCCATAACAAAGCCATCACCTATAGAGAGATGAACCTGGAGAAGAGTCCCCTAAGCAAGCTGGTCCTGGGGCTCTGTTCACAAACAGAGCCCCAGGACAGCAACACAATTAGACCCCACAGAGCCCCAGGACAGCAACACAATTAGACCCCACAGAGCCCCAGGACAGCAACACAATTAGACCCCACAGAGCCCCAGGACAGCAACACAATTAGACCCCACAGAGCCCCAGGACAGCAACACAATTAGACCCCACAGAGCCCCAGGACAGCAACACAATTAGACCCCACAGAGCCCCAGGACAGCAACACAATTAGACCCCACAGAGCCCCAGGACAGCAACACAATTAGACCCCACAGAGCCCCAGGACAGAAACACAATTAGACCCCACAGAGCCCCAGGACAGCAACACAATTAGACCCAATCAAATCATGAGAAAACAAAAATGTATTTACTTGACACATTGGGGGAAAAATGACAAAACAGAGCAAACTAGAATGTAATTTGGCCCTAAACAGAGAGCACACAGTGGCAGAATACCTGTCCACTGTGACTGACCCAAAATTAAGGAACACTTTGACTCAGTGAGCATAGCCTTGCTATTGAGAAAGGTTGCTGTAGGCAGACCTGGCTCTCAAGAGAAGACAGGCTATGTGCTCACTGCCCACAATATGAGGTGGAAACTGAGCTGCACTTCCTAACCTCCTGCCAAATGTGTGACCGTGTTAGAGACACAAAGAATTCGAAAACAAATCCAACTTGATAAACTCCCATATATATATATATATTGGGTGAAATACCACATTGTGCAATCACAGCAGCAAGATGTGTGACCTGTTGCCACAAGAAAAGGGCAACCAGTGAAGAACAAACACCATTTATTTATTTTAGCTTTTGTACTTTACCTATTTGCACATTGTTACAACACTGTATAAATACATAATATGACATTTGAAATGTCTTTATTCTTTTGGAACTTTTGTGAGTTTGTTTACTGTACATTTTTTTATTGTTTAAATCACTTTAGTTTATGATCTATTTCACTTGCTTTGGCAACGTAAACATACGTTTCCCATGCCTATAAAGCCCTTTGAATTGCATGGGAAACATTACATTGGAAATGTAATTGAGAGAAAGAAGAGCGAAGAAAGAAACAGAGGAAAGCTGAGTGTGTGAGAGAGAGGCAGGGGGGCCAACAAACAAAGTGAGAGAGCAGAGAGAGGAGGGGAGGTGGAGGGAGGAGGGGAGGGAGGCAGGGGGCCAACAAACAAAGTGAGAGAGCAGAGAGAGGGGAGGGGAGGGGAGGGGAGGGGAGGGAGGGGAGGGGAGGGGAGGGGAGGGAGGGGGGGAGGGGAGGGGAGGGGAGGGGAGGGAGGAGGGGAGGGAGGAGGGGAGGGAGGAGGGGAGTGGAGGGGGGAGGAGGATGGGAAGGAGGCGGTGCTAAGAAAGACAGCAGGGAAGGAAGGAGAGCAGAGCAGAGGAAGAGAGCGAAGACTGAAGAGGAGAAGGAAAGAGGGCTTCCCTTCAAGACTCCTCACAGTGGTCTGTGAAATAAAGGAAAGTTAGAGGAGAGGAGAACAAGGGAGGAGCAGAGGAGGATTTGAATCAGCAAACTGGGACTGTAGTGATTTTCTTAAGGAGAGACGGAGACAAGCGGAGGCAGCGATGCAGCGATTTCACGGGGGTGAGTGTGTGTATTTGTGTGTGTGTGCAAGCCAAAGCATGGCACATGATCAAAGTTACTCTGAAGTGTGTGTGTGTGTGTGTGTGTGTGTGTGTGTGTGTGCTCACGTGCATTTCATTTTGTTCGTGCTTAGAAAATATTTGATATTTTCTCTGTTTAGAGAATCTAAGTTCCTCATGGAAACTTTAGGCACTCAAGGTGGTGTGGAAAAGCTGCTGTTGAAGTTCTATCAATGGAAGGTGTGTGTGTGTGTGTGTGTGTGTGTGTGTGTGTGTGTGTGTGTGTGTGTGTGTGTGTGTGTGTGTGTGTGTGTGTGTGTGTACCTGCTCAAACAGAAACACAGGAAACTACTGTGGAAATGGCACAGTAAGCCAGGCTGTTTCAGCCAAATGCAGCAATTGCTGGCAGTACGGGCTGAGTCTAGATCACTAGTCTAGATCACTTGATACTGGAGTTTGTATGGGGACAGATCCACAATTACTACAACTCTGAACAGACCTCCAGTCAGTTGTTGGGTGTTATTCTGGGGTCCAGTTCTATAGTAACTCTGATGTGTGTGTGTGTGTGTGTGTGTGTGTGTGTGTGTGGGTGGGTCTTAAGTGAAGGGTGGGTGTTTGGGGATGGTTTAAGGGCTAAACTGGGGGGTTTGGGGTAAAGTTTAGGTGGGGCGAAGGGGGATTTTGGGGAGATGGGGCTCAGGATTTTGGGGTAACGGTTTAGAGTTGGGGGAGGTGAGGTGGGTTTTTGGGAGAGAAGACAGATTTCGGGAGACAGGGGATTATGTTGTATTATTGATTTTCAGCAATCTGTTTATTGGCTGTAGGTTATTTATCTGTGGTCTGTGTTACTGAGGTTAACTGGATAACATATATTACCCCTCTGTCTGACAGCTGGCTGGGAGAAGGGAGTTATTCAGTCTGTCCACACACACACACGGACAGCACACACACACACACACACACACACACACACACACACACACACACACACACACACACACACACACACACACACACACACACACACACACACACACACACACACACACACACACACACGGACAGTGTCTGGATGAGAAAGTAGATCACAGAACTAGTCCTTGTTTAGTCTTCTCTATAATTAGCAGTTTCTTCATCATAGGAACATTGTCATTTCTCCTTTGTTGTTATTATGAATGTGTCACTGTGTCACTGTCAGCACATTTGGCAGAGTTTTCACTGCAGCTATCTTGTGTTGCCTGGTTAAACCAATGTAAATACTGAGCTCACCATTGATTCATTTCAACAACATAGAATCTGTATCAGATTCTAGGCTATATAAGTATAGCTCAACCTTATATTCTAGCTTTTTGTTAGGCCACATAGAGGTTGATGATCTGAGACATTCTACACAATTATAGAGTGAGTGAATGTAATTGTGAACTAATTGTATAGACCGGTTTAACTGTGATTAGGGTGATGGCATATTTCTGTGAGACAAGATGTCAGGATGGAAAGAAACAAGGGATTAAAGAGAGACAGGCAGAGATAAGGTGAGAGTGTCAGAGAGAGGAAGGAGATAGAGCATGGCCTTGCTATTGAGAAAGGTCGCCGTAGGCAGACCTGGCTCTCAAGAGAAGACAGGCTATGTGCACACTGGCCACAAAATGAGGTGGAAACTGAACTTCCTCAGCTACTGCCAAACGTACTGTGTGACTGACCATATTAGAGACACACAAAATTAGAAAACAAATCCAATTAACTCCCATATCTACTGGGTGAAATACCACAGTGTACAATCACAGCAGCAAGGTTTGTGACCTGTTGCCACAAGAAAAGGTCAACCAGTGAAGAACACGCACCATTGTAAATACAACCCATATTTATTTATTTTCCCTTTTGTACTTTAACTATTTGCACATCGTTACAACACTGTATTAATACATAATGACATTTGAAATGTATTTATTCTTTTGGAACTTGTGTGAGTGTAATGTTTACTGTTATTATTGATTTATTTATTGTTTATTTAATTTTTGTTCATTATCCATTTCACTTGCTTTGGCAATGTAAATACATGTTTCCCATGCCAATAAAGCCCCTTAAATTGAAAGGAATTGATAGACAAAGCAAGAGACCGGGTTAGGGAGACAGGAAAGAGATGGACAGGATGGTTACCTCATATTACCTCAGACTTTGGATCAAAACAGATGAGGTAAATGCGTGTCACATGTTGCAGGTCTCAAAACCCTTTCCATATTGACCCAATGTTGACTCATGCGCTCAGTGTGTGAGAGGAGAGGAGAGAGGAGAGAGAGAGAGGCTTGTTGGATGACAGGGGCCAGGGTCGGTTAAAGTTTGTTCACACGTCATCACACTTGTTTGACTCTAACCACGGGGAGATGTGAGATAGCTCCATTTATTTTTTTCTCCCCTCCCGAAACCTCCAAATCCCTCATGACCTATTCCCTATTGTCCCTCCTCTCCCTTCTGACTCTCTCATTTTCTCTGTTCTTTTCCATTCGTTCTGTTGACCCCTGTGCCAGGCCTTCACAGTGCATTCAGAAAGGTTTGAATACGCATTCCACATGTTGTGATACAGCCTGAATTCAACATGGATTGAAACGATTTGATTTCACAACCATCTACACGCGGTGTTTTCCATACCACTCTATCCACCCTACCCTCATCCCTCCTGCCCCCAATCCTTCCACCCTGCCCTCCATCCACCCTACCCACCATCCTCTACCATCCACCTCTCAGGGAATTAGAGTTAAAGTGACAGTACTGTGTGTCTTTTCGTGTGTGTATTTAATCACTTTTCTGCACCTTGTGGTTTCCCCCTACTCTCGGACTCTATGATGGGATATCCTGAATTCTACACTACCTGGCACAGTTTGACTGAGGCAGCACAGCTTGTAAACGCTGGTATGGAATACATCTTCCTGTTTGTGGGTGTGCGAATGTGCACGTGCGTGTGTGTCTGATCTTACCAACTATGCATTCTGCTTGAAGTCAGCAGCGAGGAAACTGCTAATGATTAATTGAATGATTGTTTTACTGTCTCGGTGTTGCGTTCCCTCTTCAGAGGCGTGCGTAACAACTTGCTACAACTCATTCTCCGTGAAGTGAAAGGTATGGACTGTAGGTGCGAGTAAGGATGACAAAAGGCAGAGAATTGTAACGTTCATCACACGGTAAATTTGGGGAAAAGGGGCAGGACGGAACCAAAGCAAAGAAAGTAATCTCAAAGCCCCCTCTCCTACCTTACCTGCCTACCCACTACTTACCTAATTTAGCACCACCTGGTGCCCTAACCAAAATACAGGGGGTGGTCCGCCCAGGTGTTACCTAGTGTGCCTAGACAGGGAATATACTACAGGTATATGTATGCCCGCGGGCCTCTTGCCTAAGCACTCCCTAGGTGCCTTCCCCTTACCCCCTGGGAACAAATGAAACAGAATATTATAAACCATTTCAAACACACTGAGAAACACAGGACATCAAATAGGCTCTGACTGAGCAACAAACTCACACAGAACATACCAAAGCTGCTCCAATCTACAACTAACATAGTACATACCAACTGCCTGAGAAACAACCAACATATGCTACAACCCTCAGCCACCAGCCTCCTCTCAGCCACCAGCCTCCTCTCAGCCACCAGCCTCCTCTCTCAGCCACCAGCCTCCTCTCTCAGCCACCAGCCTCCTCTCTCAGCCACCAGCCTCCTCTCTCAGCCACCAGCCTCCTCTCTCAGCCACCAGCCTCCTCTCTCAGCCACCAGCCTCCTCTCTCAGCCACCAGCCTCCTCTCTCAGCCATCAGCCTCCTCTCTCAGCCATCAGCCTCCTCTCTCAGCCATCAGCCTCCTCTCTCAGCCATCAGCCTCCTCTCTCACTTAAGTCCTTTATTGAAAACCTTGACTTCGCTGTGCAGAAACAGGAGACATTTTGAATCTCTGTGATAGTGTGGCCTAGTTTCTCCTGCTGAAGCCTGGATATGGTAGTTATCCTCTTCCCAGATGCAGGGCTCTGTTACTGGGCTTCCCTATTATTTTTCTCCCCCCTCCTCTTGTTCATGAAAGAGTGAGATTGGATTTAGAGTGAGATAACAAAAAAACACCATTGTCTTTGTCGTCTTTAACTCTTAAACAATAGCTGTCCACTTACTATAGAAACAACTCCTCAGGAAGAAAGGAGAGTTTGAGGGAAGTTTTGTTTATCCCCTCACTTTTTGTTCCTTTTGTCTCTCTCGTTCTTTGAGCTCCTCGTCAATCGCTGTCAGACTAATCAGGGTTGGCTGTAAAAGTGAACAAACCCAACAATAGGGGATCACCTCAACTAGTATACAACAGTGTGAGCTACTTTTCCCATTGGCTTACAGCAACAGAACAACACAGTCATTGTAGCTGAGGCTTTTGTTCCAGACCAGTACCAACACACTGGATTCAACTAATCCAGATGTTGATGAGGAGGTACCAACACACTGGATTCAACTAATCCAGATGTTGATGAGGAGGTACCAACACACTGGATTCAACTAATCCAGATGTTGATGAGGCGGTACCAACACACTGGATTCAACTAATCCAGATGTTGATGAGGCGGTACCAACTAATCCAGATGTTGATGAGGCGGTACCAACACACTGGATTCAACTAATCCAGATGTTGATGAGGCAGTACCAACACACTGGATTCAACTAATCAAGATGTTGATGAGGAGGTACCAACACACTGGATTCAACTAATCAAGATGTTGATGATGAGTTGAATCAGATGTTCTGGACTGTGATATCATTGGACTGTGATATCATTAGTTAGCTGGACCTGTCATATCTATCTCATTCTCTCCGTTGTACAGAGCAATGAGGAGTGATAGGAATCTAGGGGCAGTGTCAAGGGGTTGATTAGGGAGTGGCGTCTGATGGACAGTAGCAGGCTGGCAGAGTCTCTCCACACACACACACACCACCACTAACAGTATTCATATTATCCCTGATGTCTGCCTGTCTGACTGCAACCTGCAACCCCCACACAAACACGTCTGTCCTTATGTCTGATTGCTGGCCACTGATAAATAACGATTAGTGGTTGGAAATTCACACTGGAATTCCAAAATTTACGAAAAGTCAACTGGCAAGAGGAAACTCAGCAATTTCCCCTCACAATGCCTTCCCTCCTCATTCCCAGACCAGACAGACAGACCAGATCAGACAGAAATGATAGACAGACCAGACCAAACAGACCAGACTAGATCAGACAAACCAAACAGACCAGACATACAAGACCAGACAGGCCAGACCATACAGACCAGACATAAATGATAGACAGACCAGACACACCAGACAGAACAGACCAGACAGACAAGACCAGACCAGACAGACAGAAATGATAGACAGACCAGATAGACAGAACAGACAGACCAGACCGACAAGACCAGACCAGAGACATAAATGATAGACAGACAGACCAGATCAGACAAACCAAACAAACCAGACAGACAGACCAGACAACCCAAACAGACCAGACAGACATGCAGACAAAACCAGACCCGACCAGACAGACAAGACAGAAATGAGACAGACAAGACCAGACAGACCAGACCAGACGGGCCAGACCAGACACACCAGACATAACAGACCAGACAGACAAGACCAGACCATACAGACAAGACCAGACAGACAGACCATACAGACAAGACCAGACCAGAGACAGACCAGACAGAAATGATAGACCAGACAAGACACACCAGACAGAACAGACAGACAGATAGAAATTATAGATAGACCAGACTAAATAAACAGAAATTATAGACCAGACCAGACAGACAGACCAGACTGACCAGACTAAATAAACAGAAATTATAGACCAGACCAGACAGACAGACCAGACTGACCAGACAGGCCAGACAGACCAGACTAGACCAAACAATACATGCCAGACAGACTAGACCAGATCAGACAGAACAGATCAGACAGAACAGACCAAATCAGACAGACCAAACAAGACCAGACCAGACAGAAATGATAGACAGACCAGACAGACAGACAAGATCAGATAGACAGAAAGGATAGACAGACCAGACAGATCAGACCAGACAGACAGGTAAGACGATACAGGCCAGACAGTCCAGATCAGATAGACAGACCAGACCAAACAGACCAGACCAAACAGACAGATGGACCAAACAGAAAGACCAGACAGACAGACCAGACCAGACATACCAGACCTGACCTGACCAGCTGACTAAGGACCAACTGTAAACCTCATCTGCCCCAGAGCTGTCTCCTACTGTATTCCTTATGGCCACACCCACAGACTAAATAACATGGAACATAATAGATTAAAGTGTAATAGATGAATATACACACACATGGCCAAAGGTATGTGGACACCTGCTCGTCGAGCATCTCATTCCAAAAGCATGGGCATTAATATGGAGTTGGTCCCTCCTTCGCTGCTAAAACAGCCTCCACTCTTCTGCGAAGACTTTCCACTAGATGTTGGAATATTGCTGCTGGGACTTGCTTCCATTCAGCCACAAGAGCATTAGAGAGCCGGGCAATGATGTTTGGCGATTAGGCCTGGCTCACAGTCGGCGTTCCAATTCATCCCAAAGGTGTTCGATGGGGTTGAGGTCAGGGCCCTGTGCAGGATAGTCAAGTTCTTCCACGACAAACCATTTCTGTATGGACCTCGCTTTGTGCACGGGGGCATTCTCATGCTGAAACAGGAAAGGGCTAGACCCAAATATTTGCCACAAAGTTGGAAGCACATAATTGTCTAGAATGTCATTGTATGCTGTAGTGTTAAGATTTCCCTTCACTGGAATGAAGGGGCCTTGCCCTAACCATGGAAAACAGCCCCAGACCATTATTCCTCCTCCACCAAATTTTACAGTTGGCACTATGCATTCAGGCAGATAGCATTCTCCTGGCATCTGCCAAACCCAGATTTGTCTGTCGGGCTGCCAGGTGGTGAAGTGTGATTCATCACTCCAGAGAACGCGTTTCCACTGCTCCAAAGTCAAATGGTGGCGAGCTTTACACCACTCCAGCCGATGCTTGGCATTGCACATGGTGATCTTAGGCTTGTGTGCGGCTGCTCAACCATGTTAAACCATTACATGAAGCTCCCGACGAACAGTTCTTGTGCTGACGTTGCTCCCAGAAGCAGTTTGGAACTCGGTAGTGTTGCAACGGAGGACAGACAATTTTTACACGCTTCAGCAGTCGGCGGTCCCGTTCTGTGAGCTTGTGTGGCCTACCACTTCGCGGCTGAGCCATTGTTGCTCCTAGACGTTTCCACTTCACAATAACAGCACTTACAGTCGACCGGGGCAGCTCTAGCAGGGCAGAAATTTGACGAACTGACTTGTTGGAAAACTGGCCACTTTTAAAGTCACTGACCTGATTATTCAATCCCTGTAACAACTATGATGACCAGTCAAGGCCTGATTAATCAATTCCTGTAACGGCTATGATGACCAGCCAAGGCCTGATTAATCAATCCCTGTAACGACTATGATGACCAGCCAAGGCCTGATTAATCAATCCCTGTAACGACTATGATGACCAACCAAGGCCTGATTAATCAATCCCTGTAGCAATTATAATGATTAATTCTGCAGACCAATACCACTGTCACACTTTGGCAACATCACAGCACTCCTCCTATGCCCATACAGTGAACCCCACCTGCTGTGCCTGCCTGCGTGCATTTGTTTGTGTGTTTGTGTACACTCTACCAGTATACTCCCGGGTGGTGCCACTGGAGACGCTCCTCGTGTGATTGACAGCTACTGTACCCCAGATGTCCCCGTGTTTGTGTTTCTCCTTATGTCTTCTTGATGTCTCTGACTACATCCACTTACAACGGATTACTGCCTGCTCCTCTCGCTCTCTCAACTCCCATAGGGACTCACTGTGTGTGTGTGTGTGTGTGTGTGTGTGTGTGTGTGTGTGTGTGTGTGTGTGTGTGTGTGTGTGTGTGTGTGTGTGTGTGTGTGTGTGTTTCTATACTCTATAGTCAGGCCATAATGGAGCCCAGATGCTTTGAGATGCTAAGGAGCCAACCTGCCCCCTGTCAGACTGACACACACACACACACATTCACTCTTTCTTTCTCTTTTTTTCTTTCACCTATTCCCAGTGTCCTATTTCATTCTCTTTTGTTCTTTCGTTCTGTCTTTTTTCCTTTCTTTCTCTCATTCCAGCCCTCCCTCACTCTCTCTCTCCCAACCTCCCTCCCAACCTCCCTCTATTGCATTTCACCCTGGGCATAAACATGTGGGCCTCTAGTGCCATGGCAACTGATCCAAACAGAGAGAGTAGCAGAAGTTTGCAATAGCAACAAGTTGACCTTAAAAAAGGCTTTTGTTGCTGGTGTACTACAGGCAGCGTTCACTAGCTGGTTTCATCTGACCACAGGCAGCGTTCACTAGCTGGTTTCATCTGACCACAGGCAGCGTTCACTAGCTGGTTTCATCTGACCACAGGCAGCATTCACTAGCTGGTTTCATCTGACCACAGGCAGCGTTCACTAGCTGGTTTCATCTGACCACAGGCAGCGTCCACTAGCTGGTTTCATCGAACCACAGGCAGCGTCCACTAGCTGGTTTCATCTGACCACAGGCAGCGTTTACTAGCTGGTTTCATTTGTGTGTGTATTCTATGTTTCAGCATAGACATCCTGCTTTAATGTAGTGGGTTAGTAACCTGGTGGCATACTTTAATGTAGTGGGTTAGTAACCTGGTGGCAGAATTTAACCATTTATGGCTGTAATCCCACTACCGGGATCGATAAGACAACTACCAGTGAAAATAGAGGGCGCCAAATTCAAACCACAGAAATCTCATAATTACAATTCCTAAAACATACATGTGTCTTATATCATTTTAAAGCTTTTCTCATTGTTCATCCCACCAAAGTGTCCGATTTCAAATAGGCTTTTCAGCGAAAGCACTACAAACGATTCTGTTAGGTTTCCACCAAACCACAATAAGCACAGCCATTTTCCAGCAAAATATAGCATTCACAAAAAGCTGAAATAAAGATAAAATGAATCACTAACCTTGAATTATCTTCATCAGATGACACTCATAGGACTTCATGTTACACAATACATGCATGTTTTGTTTGATAAAGTTCATATTTATATTAAAAAAATCAGAGTTTACATTGGCGCGTTAGATTCACTAGTTCCAAAAACATCAAGTTATTTTGCATAGCCACATCATTCAACAGAAATACTCATCATAAATGTAGATGATAATATAGTTATACACATGGAATTATAGATATACCTCTCCTTAATGCAACCGCTGTGTCAGATTTGAAAAAAACTTTACAGAAAAAGAAATGCATGCAATAATCTGAGACGGCGCTCAAAAGTAAAAACACCACAGCCGCATGATGGCGTCAACATAAACAAGAAATGACATGATAAATATTCCCTTACCTTTGATGATCTACATCAGAAAGCACTCCAGGAATCCCATGTCCACAATAAATGTTTGTTTTGTTCGAAAATGTCCGTTATTTATGTCCAAATACCTTCTTTTGTTAGTGCGTTTGGTATACATATCCAAACGCTAATTCTGGTCAGCGTTATATCGGACAAAAACTTCAAAAAGTGATATTACCGGTCGAAGAAACATTTCAAACTAAGTACAGAATCAATCATTAGGATGACAAATAGCTTCAATAAAGTTCCAACCGGAATATTCTTTCCATGAGGAAAAAGTGCGATCACAAAATGGCTGCTTGATGGACAGCTGATATATTCTGCTCTCATTCACTCCCACAACAACATAGAAGCCTCATTATAATTTCTATTGATGGTTGACATCTAGTGGAACCCCTAGGCAGTGCAACATCATTCATATCTCAAGGGGATTTCATTGGGGACTCTGGTGAATACGTTCAAGCTCAGATTTCCGACTTCCTGTTTTGATTTCAACTCAGGATTTTGCCTGCCAATATGAGTTCTGTTATACTCACAGACATCATTCAAACAGTTTTAGAAACTTCAGAGTGTTTTCTATCCAATACTAATAATAATATGCAAATATTAGCAACTATGACTGAGGAGCAGGCTGTTTGATATGGGCACCTTTCATCCAAGCTACTCAATACTGCCCCTGCAGCCTTAAGACGTTTTAATGTAGTGGGTTAGAAACCTGGTGGCAGACTTTAATGTAGTGGGTTAGTAACCTGGTGGCAGACTTTAATGTAGTGGGTTAGTAACCTGGTGGCAGACTTTAATGTAGTGGGTTAGTAACCTGGTGGCAGACTTTAATGTAGTGGGTTAGTAACCTGGTGGCAGACTTTAATGTAGTGGGTTAGTTAGGCAGACTTTAACCTGGTGGCAGACTTTAATGTAGTGGGTTAGTAACCTGGTGGCAGACTTTAATGTAGTGGGTTAGTAACCTGGTGGCAGACTTTAATGTAGTGGGTTAGTAACCTGGTGGCAGACTTTAATGTAGTGGGTTAGTAATCTGGTGGCAGACTTTAATGTAGTGGGTTAGTAACCTGGTGGCAGACTTTAATGTAGTGGGTTAGTAACCTGGTGGCAGACTTTAATGTAGTGGGTTAGTAACCTGGTGGCAGACTTTAATGTAGTGGGTTAGTAACCTGGTGGCAGACTTTAATGTAGTGGGTTAGTAACCTGGTGGCAGACTTTAATGTAGTGGGTTAGTAACCTGGTGGCAGACTTTAATGTAGTGGGTTAGTAACCTGGTGGCAGACTTTAATGTAGTGGGTTAGTAACCTGATGGCAGACTGATTCATTCAGCAAAGCTACGTACCTCCCAAACACAGAAACCAACTGGCAGCCATAGAGGCTATTTTTTATTTCATTTTTCTATTTAACTAGGCAAGTCAGTTAAGAACATATTTTAATTGACAATGACGGCCTACTCCAGCCAAACCCTCCCCTAACCCGGACGACGCAGGCCCAATTTTGCACCGCCCTATGGGACTCCCGATCACGGCCGGTTGTGATACAGCCCGGGATCGAACCAGAGTGCCTTGGACCACTGCGCCGCTCAGGAGCCATAAGCTAGTAAGGAGTGGACACACGCGCTACAGGTCTAAAAGCCATGTGAGGGAAGGTGACAGAGACATCAGACAGACAGTCTCTGTGGAGGAATGTAAGGGCAATAACCTCCAAGCTTTTGGACAGGCATGAAAGGAGATCTCTCTTTGTTAAAGAGTTAAAGTAACAGTATCTGTTTCAACCTGTCTGAGATTTGAATGTAAAGTTTCAGCGGATGCGTGACCAATGGACATGGCTCCTTATTAGGTATGGTTTAAACTTTAACATGACTCACTCATTCTTTTCCTATACCTCTGTTTCTCTTAGCCAGTCAGGGAGTCAGCTAGTCACTCAGTCAGTGAGTTACTCACGATCTCGCTTCTCTCGCTCTCTTCTCTATCTCTCTATCTCTCTTATCCCTTCTCTCTTCTCTGTGTTCCACCTCTCTGCTCATTTATCTGTCTGTCTGATATCGTTAACTGTGACAGTGTATTATTGCGATCTCTATAGTCAGTTTAGAATTTATCTATTTTAAAGGTGCACTATGCAGTAATCGCTCTGCCATTTCCTGGTTAAAATTCTAATAGTTCGCCTAATTTCAGTTTATGTGACAAAACCAGCAACTATAGTGTAGATAATCAACCGCTGTGAAATGTATTTTCAATAACCAAAAATAATGTATTTTCTGCTGTTTGACGCTGGTGTACAAAACCAAAAGTAGAAGACGCAAAACCAAAACTAAAGACAAGGAGCTTTAAATGTTGCAGCTTTAAGTGTTCAAGTGTGTGTGTGTGTCTTTGCGTTAATCAACAAAGAGACCCATAATTAAGCTGTATTCATGAAACGTAAATCCCTCCTTACATCAATTATACATCCAGGTCGTAACACCTGTGTGCGTGTGTGCATTTCTGCCTCCAGATAACACAATCTTATCTGATAAACAGATACAATGCTTCTGCAGCTGTGTGTGTTACTGCATACTTGGAGCGAGGAACACAAGCATTTCGCTATACCCTCAATAACATCTGTTAAATATGTGTATGTGTCCAATTAAATTGGATTTGAAGCGCATGTGTGGCCATTTTGCTGTTGTTGTGACCTAGATCCAACTGTCATCACTTTAGCCATGGTAGAGAGGAGGGAAGTATGACAGTCACCATATGGGCAAGCATTTTTTGTAGATTTTACTCATTTATCAGACACTCTTTTCCATAGCGTTTTACAGGAGCAATTGGGGTTAAGTGCTTTATTTGAGGGCACATCGACAGATTTTGCACCTTGTCAGCTCAGGGATTCGAACCAGCAACTTTTCAGTTACTGGCCCAACGCTCTTAACCGCTAGGCTACCTGCCGTTCCACAGCTGTGCTTTTCACCACAAACCCTAACTGTTACCCTAACCCTAAGCTGCTGTAAGGACAAAAAGCGTATGAACTTGCTTAATGCCCTTTGTAGCCCTACTGGATTCCTACTGTAAATCAGATTGATATCCTACACCTGTTGCTCACGGTTGCTTTGCCATGGATCCGTCACGCTATGGTGGCTTAGTAAGGGAAAGGATACATCGAAATGGAGCGTTGTGGAAATGGGGTTGGAGAGGAAAGGGACAGGAGGAAAGACAGGACTGCAGTGGAGTGATAATCCAGAACAGGAAAAAAAAGGAAGGGAGGAAGAGGATGTGGCAGAAAATAAGCATGGACAGGAAAGAGGTATGAGTGGAGGGAGGAGAAGAGGTGAAACACGGAAACATTGTGTTGGCTCCATGCTGAAGTAACTTACTTGCCATTTACTGCTCTCTGCAACTCTATCTATCCTTGTTGCTAGACAGAAGATCAGGGAGGGAAGGAGAGCATTCTTCAGCCAAATGGCCAGACACCCTACAGCAACTAGTGAGAACTTGGTTCTTGAGGGGACTTTTGATATGACATGTCATGAATCATGATTACTAAGGCAGTACAGAGCACAGGAGGTTGGTGGTACCTTAATTGGGGAGGACAGGCTTGTGGTAATGGCTGGAGCAGAATCAGTGGAATGGTATCGAATACATCAAACAGATGGTTTGATGTCATTCCATTCGCTCCGTTCCGGCCATTATTATGAGCCGTCCTCCCCTCAGCAGGTACAGAAATAATATATTATATGTGTACACACTATTCTTGTATTGTTAAAGATCTTTATTAGCATGATCAAACTTACAAATAACTGCCAAAATAACCTTTGAACAGGTTATGATAGTAGGTGCCAGGCGCACTGGTTTGAGTGTGTCAAGAACTGCAACGCTGCTGTTTTTTTTAAACTCTGAACAGTTTTCCTGTGTGTATCAAGAATGGTCCACCAATCAAAGGACATCCAGCCAACTTGACACAACTGTGGGAAGGATTGGAGTCAACATGGGCCAGCGGCCCTGTAGAATACTTTTGACATTTTGTAGCGTACATGCCCCAACGAATTGAAGCTGTTCTGAGGGAAAAGGGGGTGCAACTCAATATTAGGAAGGTGTTCAGAATGTTTTGTACACTCAGTGTATGTGCGTACAGAGACAGGAGATGGCCATTCCTTAAAAACCCCTCTTACCCATGATGCTCAGTATCTGTATGCACACCAAACACTAACCAAACAGGATTAAGTCTCAAGTGTCCTCATTCCCAAGAGATTTGGGATCTTTGCTGTGCCTCTTGATTGGAATACCTGGCTTTTCCATCCTTTCTTTCTCTCTGGAGCACCATAGACATTCCGGAAGTCTGTAGAGATTCTGTAAAATCCCAGAGGTGACTCAGATATCCGTAATAATCCTTTCCTCCCTGTGGCAACCCTGGAGTTATTAACAGATTTATCATATACTTCCCAGTGACGGTTCCTATCTGGGTAGAGGTAGAGGTAAAGATCCTCGGTCACACCACTACCCTTCAGTCTCATCTACTAGCTATCAGAAAGAGAGAGGTATCTGGAGCC
This sequence comes from Oncorhynchus tshawytscha, assembly GCF_018296145.1. NCBI lineage: Eukaryota > Metazoa > Chordata > Actinopteri > Salmoniformes > Salmonidae > Oncorhynchus > Oncorhynchus tshawytscha. The sequence continues at coordinate 26,443,760 of NC_056444.1, forward strand.
TCATTCCTCTTTTACATCTCTTCAGTCATTCGTCAGATGCTATTCAAAGATGGGGAATGGAGTTGCATCACCAGACAAGCTCATTAGGCACTTTGTTACAGTTTAAAGCATTTTCTGTTAAGGCATTGTCATACTTTAAAGTTTTTCAAAATGTATTTACATAAGCTTCCAAAGAACAAGATACTTCTGCAGTGTTTTTGTGGCATTCTTCCAAATCATCCTCTGCTAATTACCCTCACTGCATCTGAGGCAAAGTAGAGCTCAGACAACAAACACACTTTCTCAGCATGTTTTGGAGAGGAGAAGGTGAAGTGTATTTTAGCTCGGTCTAACTAGTGAAGGAGAATGGAGCGGGGAATGTGTGTGTGAGGGAGGAGGAGTAGTTACTTCAATAACTTTAGAAATAATCGGTGAACAACATCAGAGAGAAATTGGCTCTGGGGATTTGTATCCCAGAGTAGCAGGAACAAAACCTGGCCCCTGGAGGTCAAGGGGGAGAGGAGGGAGTCTGCCCAGTTACGGCCCACTCCTGCTGGGGTCACAGGATTAGGGTAGGGGGTGGCACCCTACCGTCCTGGAGGGTCCTCTAATGCCATTATTCCAGGCAGAGTAGACCTTGGCTGGACTGGGGGTGAGGAGAGGGGTGGGGGGCTGAAGGTGAAAGGAGGATGTGATCCATGATGATTCTGGCCTGGGAAATGGTCAAATTCTCGACATACCACACACACACACACACACACTCACTCAGCACACAGTCACCCTCATACGTGCATAACGCATCACCGGGGCCAAACTACCTGCCCTCCAGTACACCTACAGCTCCTGATGTCACAGGAAGGCCAAAAACATCATCAAGGACAACAACCTGAGTGTTAAGTGTAAAATGGTGCCGAAGAGGATCGCTGACGTTTTACATGCCTGTAACCAATTGTGCTATTTTGTTAGTTTTTTAGTGTTGTTTGTAACTTATTATTTAACTTATTTTGTACATAATGTTGCTGGCACTGTCTCTTATGACCGAAAATAACTTCTGGACATCAGAACTGGGATTACTCACCACGAACTGGAAGAAGCTTTTTCCTTTAACGAGTCTGATGAGAAAGATATACTGCTCTCCCGGGAACAGGCCCAGATCCATGTCATTTGCGTAAAGAAAAGACAGAGGAAAAAAGGATGCAGATCACGCTGCCTTCTGAGAATCCGTAGGCGATCAGAGTAAACTGATCTGCCATCAATTCTACTTGCTAACATGCAATCATTAGAAAATAAAATTGATGATCTACGATTACGATTATCCTACCAACAGGACATTAAGAACTGTAATATCTTATGTTTCACTGAGTCGTTGCTGAACGACGACACAGATAATATAGAGCTGGAGGGATTTTCAATGCACCGGCAGAACAGAGAAGCTACGTCTGGTAAGACGAGGAGTGGGGGTGTGTGTCTTTTTGTCAATAACAGCTGGTGCGCGATGTCTAGTATTAAAGAAGTCTTGAGGTATTGCCCGCCTGAGGTAGAGTACCTTATGATAAGCTGTAGACCAAGAGAGTTCTCATCTATATTATTCATAGCCGTCTATTTACCACCACAGACCGATGCTGGCACTAAGATCACACTCAACCAACTCTATAAGGCCAAAGCAAACAAGAAAAATGCCACATTTTTACCAGCATGTGCAACCAGAGGGAAAAAAATTCTAGAGTACCTTTACTCCACACAAAGAGATGCATACAAAGCTCTCCCTCGCCCTCCATTTGGCAAATCTGACAATAATTATATCCTCCTGAATCCTGCTTACAAGCAAAAACTCAAGCAGGAAGTACAAGTGACTCACTCAATACAGTAGTGGTCAGATGACGTGGATGCTACGCTACAGGACTGTTTTGCAAGTACAGACTGGAATATGTTCTGGGATTCAACCAATGGCATTGAGGAGTATACCACCTCAGTCATCAGCTTCGTCAATAAGTGCATCGACAACGTCATCCCCACAGTGACAGTACGTACATATACCAACCAGAAGACATGGATTACAGGCAACATCTGCATCGAGCTAAAGGCTAGAGCTGCCGCTTTCAAGGAGCAGGACACTAATTCAGATGCCTACAAGAAATCCCGCTTTGCCCTCAGACGAACCATCAAACAAGCAAAGCGTCAATACAGGATTAAGATTGAATCCTACTACACCTGCTCTGACACGCGTCGGATGTGGCAGAGCTTGAAAACGATTACGGACTACAAAGGGAAACCCAGACGCGAGCTGCCCAGTGACTCGAGCCTACCAGGCGAGCGAAATGCCTTTTATGCGCGCTTCGAGGCAAGCAACACTTAAGCATGCACGAGAGCACCAGCTGTTCTGGATGACTGTGTGATAACACTCTCGGTAGCCGATGTGAGCAAGACCTTTAAACAGGTCAACATTCACGAAGCCGCGGGGCCAGATGGATTACCAGGATGTGTACTCAAAGCATGCGCTGACCAACTGGCTAGTGTCTTCACTGACATTTTCAACCTCTCCCTGACTGAATCTGTAATACCTACATGTTTCAATCAGACCACCATAGTCCCTATGCCTAAGAAAGCAAAGGTAACCTGCCTAAATGATTACCGCCCCGTAGCACTCACGTCAGTAGCCATGAAGTGCCTTGAAAGACTGGTCATGGCTCACATCAACAGCATCATCCCGGATACCCTATATCCACTCCAATTCGCATACCACAACCAACAGATCCACAGATGACACAATCTCAATTGCACTCCACACTGCCCTTTCCCACCTGGACGAAAGGAACACCTATGTGAGAATGCTGTTCATTGACTACAGCTCAGCGTTCAACACCATAGTACCCACGAAGCTCATCACTAAGCTAAGGACCCTAGGTCTAAACACCTCCCTCTGCAACGATATCCTGGACTTCCTGACGGGCCACCCCCAGCTGGTAAGGGTAGGCAACAACACGTCTGCCACGCAGATCCTCAACACTGGGGCCCCTTAAGGGTGTGTACTTAGTCCCCTCCTGTACTCCCTGTTCACCCACGACTGCGTGGCCAAACACGACTCCAACACCATCATTACGTTTGCTGACGACACAACAACGATGAGACAGCCTATAGGGAGGAGGTCAGAGAACTGGCAGTGTGGTGCCAGGACAACAATCTCTCCCTCGATGTGAGCAAGACAAAAGAGTTGATCATGGACTACAGGAAATGGCGGTCTGAGCTCCACTCCTTGGTGTCCACATCACCAACGATCTATCATGGTCCAAACACACCAAGAGGGCACGACAAAATCTTTTCCCCCTCAGGAGACTGAAAAGATTTGGCATGGGTCCCCAGATCCTCAAAAAGTTCTACAGCTGCACCCTCAAGAGCATCCTGACCACTTGCATCACCTCTTGGTATGGCAACTACTCGGCATTAGACCGTAAGGCGCTGCAGAGGGTAGTGCATACGGCCCAGTGCATCACTGGGGCCAAGCTTCCTGCAGTCCAGGACCTATATAATTGTCAGTGTCAGAAGAAAGCCCATAAAATGGTCAGGCTCCAGTCACCCAAGTCATAGACAGTTTTCTCTGCTACCGCATGGTACCGGAGCGCCAAGTCTAGGACCAAAAGGCTCCTTAATAACCTCTCTGGTACCAGTGGGACGGTAGCGTCCCACCTTGACAACAGCAAGTGAAATTGCAGGGCGCCAAATTCAAAACAACAGAAATCCCATAATTAAAATTCCTCAAACATACAAGTATTATACACCATTTTAAAGATAAACTTCTTGTAAATCCAGCCACAGTGTCCGATTTCAAAAAGGCTTTACTACGTTAGCACACCATGCGATTATGTTAGTTCAGCGCCTAGTCACAAAAAAACATACAGCCATTTTCCAGCCAAGGAGAGGGCTCACAATGTGTGTTTTGTTCGATAAAGTTAATCTTTATGTCCAAAAACCTCAGTTGAAATTGGCGCATTATGTACAGTAATCATTGTCTCAAACAAACATCCGGTGAAATTTCAGAGCCACGTCAAATTACAGAAATACTCATCATAAACATTGATGAAAAATAGAAGTTTTATACATAGGATTAAAGATAAACATCCAGCCGCTGTGTCAGATTTCAAAAAGGCTTTAGCGCGAAAGCACACCACACAATTATGTTAGGACAGTGCCTAGCAACAGAAAACCATTACAGCCATTTTTCAACCAAGGAGAGGTGTCACAAAAGTCAGAAATAGCGTTAAAATTAATGACTTACCTTTGATTATCTTCATCTGGTGGCGCTCCCAGGTCTCCATGTTAGACAATAAATGTTTGTTTTGTTCGATAATGTCCCTTATGTCCAAAAACCTCGTTCTGTTGGTTAGTTTAGTTCAGTATTCCAAAGGCACAATGCGCGCTCTCAACACCTAGACGAAAAGTCAAAAAAGTACAAAAAAAGTTTGTAGAAACATGTCAAACGATGTTTAAAATCAATCCTCAGGTTGTTTTTGTCATAAATAATCAATAATATTTGAACCGGACAAAAGCCTCGTCAATAGAAAATGAGAAACAAGAAAGGCGCACTCCCGATCACACGCTGGACTCATGTCAGGAAATTTCCACTGTCCACTCATTGAAAGTGCTGTATCTCCCTCATTTTTCAGAGTAAAAGCCTGAAACAATGCCTAAAGACTGGCCACATGTAGAAGAAGCCATAGAGATCGTGAGCTGGGTCCTAAGTCTTTGTATGGGGGATAGGCTTACAATGGAAAAACAGCCTTTCAAAATAATAGTACTTCCTGGATGGATTTTCCTCAGGTTTTCGCCTGCCATATCAGTTCTGTTATACTCAGACATTATTTTAACAGTTTTGGAAACTTTAGAGTGGTTTCTATCCAAATCTACTAATTATATGCATATCCTATAGGCTTCTGGGCCTGAGTAGGTAGCAGGCAGTTTAATTTGGGCACGCTTTTCATCCAAAATTCCGAATGCTGCCCCCTACCCTAGTGAAGTTAACAGCTTCTACACCCAAGCCATAAGACTGCTGAACAACTAATCAGATGACCACCGGACTACTTACATTGATCACCCCCTCTCCATTTGCTTTTACACTGCTGCTACTCACTGTTTATTATGATTGCATAGTCACTTCACCCCTACCTACATGTACAAATGACCTCTAACCTGTACCACCGCACACTGACTCGGTACAGGTACCCCCTGTATATAGCCTCGTTATTGTTAGGTTATTATTATTTTTTACTTTAGTTTATTTGGTAAGTACATTCTTAACTCTTCTTGAACTGAATTATTGGTTAAGGGCGTGTAAGAAGGCATTTCACGGTAAGGTCTACACTTGTATTCGGCGCATGTGACAAATACAGTTTGATTTGATTTTAACCACCCAAGCCAACGGCCTGTTCAGCCTGCTATCATCCAGAAGGCGAGGTCAGTACAGGTGCATCAAAGCTGGGACCGAGAGACTGAAGAACAGCTTCTATCTCAAACCTTCTATCATCAGATTGTTAAACAGCCATCACTAGCACTGCCACGACTTCTGCTGAAGTCGTTGCCTCTCCTTGTTCAGGCGGTGCTCGGCGGTCGACATCACCGGCCTTCTAGCCATCATTGATCCATTTTTCATTTTCCATTGGTTTTGTCTTGTCTTCCCACACACCTGGTTTCAATCCCATTCATGACATGTTGTGTATTTAACCCTCGGTTTCCCCTCATGTCTTTGTCAGAGATTGTTTTATGTCAGTGTTGTTTATGTTGTATAGGTGCGCGACGGGTCCTCGTACCCATGTTCATTTATGTATGTACGTATTTAGTGTTTGGAGCATGTTAAGTGGACATATATTAAAAGACTCCATTTACACTCCGTTTGACTCTCCTGCGCCTGACTTCCCTGCCACCTATACACACGGCTCTGACAAGCACAGAGAGGCTGCAGCCTACATATACAGACTTGAAATCATTGGCCACTTTAATAAATGGAACACTAGTCACTTTTAATAATGTGACTTTAATAATGTTTACATATCTTGCATTACTCATCTCATATGTATATACTGTATTCTATCCTACTGTATCTTAGTCTATGCCGCTCTGACATTACTCGTCCATATATTTATATATTCTTAATTCTATTCCTTTACTTAGATTTATGTGTAATAGGTATTTGTTGTGAAATTGTTAGATATTACTTGTTAGATATTACTTCTTAGATATTGCTGCACTGTCAGAACTAGAAGCACAAGCATTTCGCTACACTCGCAATAACATCTGCTAAACGTGTGTGTGTGTGTGTGTGTGTGTGTGTGTGTGTGTGTGTGTGTGTGTGTGTGTGTGTGTGTGTGTGTGTGTGTGTGTGTGTGTGTGTGTGTGTGTGTGTGTGTGTGTGTGTGTGTGTGTGTGTGTGTGTGTGTGTGTGTGTGTGTGTGTGTGTGTGTGTGTGTGTGTGTGTGTGTGTGACTGATGGCTCTGACATGCAGTGTGCCATCATAGTTGGGTTGTATTATCCCTCTTGGCCAGACAGCTTTGAGCGATGCACAACAGGCTAAATATAAAATGTCCCCGAGGCAACTCACACTAGCATAATATTGGCTGGAAATTAAACACCAAGCACACACACACACACACAAAAGATATTGAACTCTCTCTACCCTCTGCACACACTCTCTATCTCTGTTTCCTATACTGATGGTTTGAGTGTGACATTTTAACTGTATCAGTGAAGAAGCCAACAGTAGCCGTCATGATGACCTGACAAAATTCCATTGAAATTCAACTTTTCTCTCTATCTCTCTTTCTATCTCAATTAAATTCAAATGGATTCATTTGCATGGGAAACATATGTTTACATTGCGGAAGCAAGTGAAATAGATTATAAACAAAAGTGAAATAAACAATATAAAATGAACAGTAAACAGTAAATATTACACCCACAAAAGTTCCAAAGGAATAGAGACATTTCACATGTTGTTTTATGTCTATTTACAGTGTTGTAACGATGTGCAAAAAGTACAAAAGGGAAAATAAATAAACGTAAATATGGATTGTATTTACAACGGTGTTTGTTCTTGTGGCAACAGGTCACAATTCTTCATGTCGTGATGACACACCGTGGTATTTCACCCAGTCGATATGGGAGTTTATCTGAATTCTTTGTGTATCTGTGTAATCTGAGGGAAATACATGTCTCTAAAATGGTCATACATTGGGCAGGAGGTTAGGAAGTGCAGCTCAGTTTCCACCTCATTTTGTGGGCAGTGAGCACATAGCCTGTCTTCTCTTGAGAGCCAGGTCTGCCTACAGTGGCCTTTCTCAATAGCAAGGCTATGCTTACTGAGTCTGTACATAGTCAAAGCTTTCCTTAATAATTGGGCAGTCACAGTGGTCAGGTATTCTGCCACTTTGCACTCTCTGGTTAGGGCCAAATAGCATTCTGGTTTGCTCAGTTTTTGTGTTCATTCTTTGCAATGTGTAAATATATTCTTATTTTCTCTTAATTGGGTTGGGTCTAATTGTGTTACTGCCTCTCTCTCTCTCTCTCTCTGCAGAGTGTGTTGGGTGTATGTCTGGTGTTGTCCAGGTAACATGGCTCTGGTTCAGACCCTGCCTGTGTCTGTGACTGACCACCCCAAGCCTCCCACAAGCCTCCATATCGTCAACCTCTCCCCTGTCGTCGGAGGGCCCTGTGGCCCCTTTGTCCCTGGAGCCACCATGGGCTCCGTCAGCAGCCTCATCTCTGGCCGGACCCATCAGGAGCAGCGACACTGCCGGGCTGCCAGAGAGTTCAGGTAGGGTGCTACTCATCGGTCGTAGCCCGGGTGCCAGTCTGTTCATGCCCTTGCCCACTTTATTGCTGTCCTGGTCAAGACAAACATGGCTTGAGAATAAGTGACAAGTAGTTGGCATGGTAGCACAAACAGATCTGGCCCTCAGAGTATATTGGGTGTGGACAAGGTGATTTTCTAGCCTGGATGCCAGTCTTTTGCCTTGTTTCTGCTCTATTGACAACTCCTTATGGGATTATCATACCAAATAAGAGCACAAACAGACCTGGGGCCAGGCTAGTGATTCTTCCCTTACTATGGAAAAGAGCTACTGGAAAAGTGCTGTATACTGTAATTCTTATCAATGATTATTCTAAATGATAATTATTTTTATTTCAGCACTAAGCCACGCCGTAACACCCCAACTACCAATTGTTTCAAGCTCCAGGGTGATAGCAACACCCTGCCCAGCGGGAGCTCCCTGGAACAACTACTGATCATCAACAACCAGACCCAGCTCCAGCCCACCAAGCTCCAGCCGCCACCACTGCCCACCAAGAAGCAGCCTCGGGCGGGTAAATCTGCTGGGGGGGCTGGGTGTGTGGCTGGAGGAGGTGGTGGTAGTGGAGGGAATGGGAACTATGGGTTTGTGAGGGAGGAGGTGAATGATAACCATGTGGTGACGGTGGGGAGTCCGTGTAGCGACTCGGAGGAGCAGAGGAATAACCGAGGTCTCAACAGGAATATCAGCGGGCCGCCGCCCAAACTCATCCCTGTGTCGGGAAAACTGGAGAAGGTGAGTTTCGGAGGGGGATTCCCAAAATGTCAAGTGGTTTCCGAGCTTGTGGTATCTGGGTACCCCTAATAAGTCCTATATTAACTATATAGTCAAGAAAAGACCATCCCAGCTTCCTGTTGGTAATGCCCATGCATTGTCATTGTGTTTATTAAGCCTATCATTAGTATACTTTTTTTTCTTTCTCAATTGTAAGTTTCGCTTGTAAAATCCTCACTAAGCTCATATACAGAACATAGAGTCTAGCTAACTAATAATACTTCTATATAATGGTGAAGTGAAGATTTCATCACCTCACTATTAACCAACTACTCCCAGCTAATAAACAGCACCGGTGGTGAGGTGCTACTATGCGACATGTTTTACCTTAGATCCTCTTTGCTCTCTGATTGGCTATTCATTTCTATTTATAGAGCGGGAACCATGATCACAGCTCAGACAATGCTGGCTATAGATCTTTTAACAGTCAGTCACCTCGCATCTATATAATCAATGTCAGAGCTATCTCATATTCTCTGACGCACTCAATGAGGGCTGAGGGAAACCATTAAGAAAACCACTTACCGAACCTGTGTAGAGAGCTGTCTTTCTCTGTCTCTCTCTCCTCCTTCTCTTGATCCGTCCCTATCTCTCTCTCTCTCCGTCCCTACAACTTTCTCTTCCTCTCTCCACCCTCTCCTCCCCCCTGTCTCTCTCTCTCTCTCATGTCGTGACATACTCAAAATCATTAGAAAAGCTGCTTACTGGAAACCTATGAATATTAATGAAGCCAATCAGAGCATTCAGAATGACCTTCCGTCCTATAAGTGTGCCTGTCTTCAACGGGGGGAGACCAGGCATTTCTAATTAACACTGCTGGTATAAATCACCAATGTCAGTTTCTTTTATATTTCTTTCCCTTTATTTAACAAGGAAATGCCAGTAAAGTGTTGGTCAGAGCTATGATGCTATAGGATTGAGAGGGCCTTGTCTAGATTCAATTGATTTTGATATCAGGCAATAAGGAAAATCATGAACATGATAATAATTCATTATTTATCATGAAAAACAACAATGTTAAGATGTATTAAAGTGAGTTTTCTGGAAATGCACTTGATACAGTGGGGCAAAAAATAATTTAGTCAGCCACCAACTGTGCAAGTTCTCCCACCTAAAAAGATGAGAGTAATTTTCATCATAGGTACACTTCAACTATGACAGACAAAATGAGAAAAAAAATCCAGAAAATCACATTGTAGGATTTTTAATGAATTTATTTGCAAATTATGGTGGAAAATAAGTATTTGGTCAATAATAAAAGTTTATCTCAATACTTTGTTATATACCCTTTGTTGGCAATGACAGAGGTCAAACGTTTTCTGTAAGTCTTCACAAGGTTTTCACACACAGTTGCTGGTATTTTGGCCCATTCCTCCATGCAGATATCCTCTAGAGCAGTGATGTTTTGGGGCTGTTGCTGGGCAACACGGACTTTCAACTCCCTCCAAAGATTTTCTATGGGCTTGAGATCTGGAGACTGGCTAGGCCACTCCAGGACCTTGAAATGCTTCTTACGAAGCCACTCCTTCGTTGCCCGGGCGGTGTGTTTGGGATCATTGTCATGCTACTGTGAAGCATGGGGGTGGAAACATCATGCTTTGGGGCTGTTTTTCTGCAAAGGGACCAGGACGACTGATCCGTGTAAAGGAAAGAATGAATGGGGCCATGTATCATGAGATTTTGAGTGAAACCCTCCTTCCATCAGCAAGGGCATTGAAGATGAAACGTGGCTGGGTCTTTCAGCATGACAATGATCCCAAACACACCGCCCGGGCAACGAAGGAGTGGCTTCGTAAGAAGCATTTCAAGGTCCTGGAGTGGCCTAGCCAGTCTCCAGATCTCAACCCCATAGAAAATCTTTGGAGGGAGTTGAAAGTCCGTGTTGCCCAGCAACAGCCCCAAAACATCACTGCTCTAGTGGATATCTGCATGGAGGAATGGGCCAAAATATCAGCAACAGTGTGTGAAAACCTTGTGAAGACATACAGAAAACGTTTGACCTCTGTCATTGCCAACAAAGGGTATATAACAAAGTATTGAGATAAACACTTGTTATTGACCAAATACTTATTTTCCACCATAATTTGCAAATAAATTCATTAAAAATCATACAATGTGATTTTCTGGAGAAAAACATTCTCATTGTGTCTGTCATAGTTGAAGTGTACCTATGATGAAAATTACTCTCATCTTTTTAAGTGGGAGAACTTGCACAATTGGTGGCTGACTAAATACTTTTTTGCCCCACTGTATGAACAACAGAAACAATTAACAAATATTGTCTTCCGTGAACAAATACTGTCTTCATTAACTTCACTAGGGTAGGGGGCACTATTTTCACCTCCGGATGAATAGCGTGCCCAAAGTAAACTGCCTGCTACTCAGGCCCAGAAAATAGAATATGCATATAATTGGTAGATTTGGATAGAAACATTCTAAAGTTTCCAAAACTGGTAAAATAATGTATGTGAGTATAACAGAACTGATATGGCAGGTGAAAACCTCAGAAAAATCCATCCAGGAAGTGGGATTTGTTTATGTTTGTAATTTTCTATTGAATGCTGTTACAGTATCCATTGACTTAGGACTCAAATTGCACTTCCTATGGCTTCCATTAGATGTCAACGGTCTTTGAAATTGTTTCAGGCTTGTATTCTGAAAAATGAGGGAGTAAGACCACTCTGAATGAGTGGACACTGCAGTGTCCCAGAGGTTTTTATTGACAAAGCTTTTGTCCGGTTGAAATATTATTGATTATTATGACTAAAAGCAACCTGAGGATTGATTATAAACATCGTTTGATATGTTTCTACGAACTGTACTGATACTTTTGGGATTTTTCGTCTGCCTGTTGTGACTGCGGATTACTGAACAAAATGCGAGGTTTTTGGATATAGAGAGGGACGTTATCGAACAAAACAAACATTTATTGAGTAAATGGGAGTCTTGTGAGTGCAACCATATGAAGATCATCAAAGCTAAGTGATTCATTTTATTGCTATTTCTGACTTTTGTAACTTCTCTACTTGGCTGGTAACTGTTTGTAATGATTTCTCTGCTGGGTGCTGTTCTCAGATAATTGCATGGAATGCTTTCACGGTAAAGCCTTTTTTAAATGTGACACCGTGGTTGGATTAACAAGAAGTTAATCTTTAAACTGATGTGTAACACTTGTATGTTTTATACATTTTTATAGTGAGTATTTCTGTTTTTGAATTTGGCGCTCTGCAATTTCACTGGATGTTGGCCAGGTGGATGTTGGCCAGGTGTGGGACGCTACCATCCCACACCCCCTAGGGAGGTTAACAAATACTGTCTTCATTAACAAATACTCTCTTCATTAACAAATACTGTCTTCATTAACAAAAACTGTCTTCCATTGCAGAACATGGAGAAGATTCTGATCCGTCCCACCGCATTCAAACCGGTGGTCCCGAAGAACCGCCACTCGGTGCAATACCTCTCCCCGAGACCAGGGGGCAACCTCTCTGAGAGCCAAGGCAGCCTCAACCTCCTCTTGCCCCTGTCGATCAATGGGAATAATGGAAATACAGTGGTCAATAACTTGAATACCGTGTTCAATAACGTGGTCAATGGCACTGGGAGCTACGGGAACGTTGTATCTCTGGTCGGCTCGTCTTCTTCCTCAGATAGCAAGAGGAACTCATACAGCGGAGGACGCAATGCTCGCAACAGCCATTCCTGCTCCATGTCAGACTCTGGCCGTAACTCCCTGTCCAGCCTGCCCACCCACAGCAGCAATGGCTTCAGCCTGGCCAATAGCGAGGCCTCCGGGTCGGGTTCAGGGTCTGGGGGGTCCAGGGTGGGCCCGGATCCTGGGAGAACCACCACCACAAACGGAGGGTCGGGGATCAACGGAGGTCACGCCCACTCTACCTCCCACGGTCACTCAAACTCGGACAGTGGGCGGTCATCGTCCAGTAAGAGCACAGGGTCGCTGAGTGGGCGAGGCCAGCCCCTGTCAGACAGCGGGTCATGTGGGCGCTCGCCCCCGACCCTGGAGGGTTACGAGGGGGTGGTGAGGGAGCTGGAGGAGAAGTTGAGGGAGAGAGACCTGGAGCTGCAGCAACTCAGAGAGAACCTGGACGAGAACGAGGCCGCCATCTGTCAGGTGAGAGGGGATTTAAGCAGGCCTAAAGTGTTGCCTCGAGGAGCAATATGATTCAAATGTTTGTTTCTGTAATTTCTGCTGGTTCTATTACTAAGCTCAATTATTCCATCTATACTGAACACAAATATAAATGAAACATGCTACAATTTCAATGATAAAGTTGATATTTAAATAAATTCATTAGGCCCTAATCTATGGATTTCACATGACTGGGCAGGGGCGCAGCCATGGATGGGCCTGGGAGGGCCTAGACCCACCCACTTGGGAGCCAGGCCCAGCCAATCAGAATTTTTTTTTCCCACAAAAGGGCTTTATTACAGACAGAAATACTCCTCAGTTTCATCAGCTGTCCGGGTGGCTGGTTTCAGATGATCCCACAGGTGAAGAAGTTGTATGTGGAGGTCCTGGGCTGGCGTGGTTACACATGGTCTGCGGTTGTGAGGCATGTTGGACGTACTGCCAAATTCTCTAAAACGACGTGGGATGTGGCTTATGAACATTAAATTCTTTGGCAACAGCTCTGGTGGACATTCCTGCAATCAGCATGCCGATTACACGCTCCCTCAAAACTTGAGACATCTGTGGCATTGTGTTAGGTGACAAAACTGCATATTTTAGAGTGGCTTTTTATTGTCCCCAGCACAAGGAACACCTGTGTAATGATCATGTTATTTAATCAGCTTCTTGATATGCCACACCTGTCAGATGGATGGATTAACTTGGCAAAGGAGAAATGCTCACTAACAGGGATGTAAACAAATTTGTGCACAGAATTTGCGAAAAATAAGCTTATTGTGCGTATGGACATTTTTATTCCAGCTCATGAAACATGGCACCAACATGTTACATTTATATTTTTGTTCAGTGTATACTTTTGTGCCATACTAGTGCTGGTTCACAGTCTGTATGTAACCTCTAAACTGTGACGTCTAACCCCTGACCTCCTGTCTTGTAGGTATACGAGGAGAAGCAGCTTCGCTGTGAGAGAGAGCTGGAAGAGCTGAGACAGAGCTGTTCCTCTGAGATGAAACAGGCTTCACAGAAGGCCCAGAGAGTACAACAGGCCTTACAGCTACAGGTAACAGACAGAGATACTTCAGTCAACTGAGTTTGGGAAGCAGGGCCCTTCTTTGTGTGACAGGTATTGTTGCAAGTTACATAAAAAGCTATTATTATTATTATTGTTTATTACTGTATGATATGTTGCTTCTGTTTTGGTAGCATTTCTTAATTTCTTAATTTTCTGTCAAAATGTCACCCTAACACAGTACCCAAATCGGCCGCGCACGTGCGCCATTGTGCGCAAATTGATTTTGTTCCCCCACACCAAACACGATCCTGACACGCAGGTTAAAATATCAAAACAAACTCTGAACCAATTATATTAATTTGGGGACAGGTTGAAAAGCATTAAACATTTTTGGCAATTTAGCTGGTTAGCTTGCAGTTGCTAGCTAATTTGTCCTATTTAGCTAGCTTGCTGTTGCTAGCTAATTTGTCCTGGGATATAAACGTTGAGTTGTTATTTTACCTGAAATGCACAAGGTCCTCTACTCCCGACAATTAATCCACACTTAAAATGGTCAACCGAATCATTTCTAGTCATCTCTCCTCCTTCCAGGCCTTTTCTTCTTTGGACTTTACATGGCGATTGGCATCTAACTTCCATAGTTACCACGGTGACTGACCAAACTCAGTTCTTTTTTCAATTACCCATGTGGGCATAACCAATGAGGAGATGGCACGTGGGTATCTTCTTCTATACACCAATGAGAAGATGGGAGAGGCAGGACTTGTACTCCGTTCAGCGTCACAAATAGAACTGACTTCTATATTAGTGCTTGGCAACACAGACTCTCAATGGCGCACGCGAGCAGTGGGGGTGCAATAATTGAATAACATGTATGTTACAATTTATTTTGCAATGCTCACACACGTGTGACGCGAGCGGTGTGGTCAGCATGTAACTGTCTGTGTCTTTATTTCAGGTGTTCCAACTGCAGCAGGAGAAGAAGAAGCTGCAGGAGGACTTCTCCTCTCTGCTGCAGGACAGGGAAGAGTTGGAGAGGAGGTGTGCCTCTATACAGAGAGAGCAGACCCAGCTGGGACCACGCCTAGAAGAGACCAAGTGGGAGGTGGGTGGGTCAGGCATTAGGGTTGATTCATGTACATCATTTCAAGGTAAGTGATCTCAATATTCACAAAATATTTATTCTCCCTCATTTCCACCTTCCTTCCCTCCCTCCCTCCCCAGGTGTGTCAGAAATCAGGTGAGATCTCCCTTTTGAAACAGCAACTGAAGGAGAGCCAGTCAGAGCTGAGCCAGAAGGGCGGGGAGCTGGTGGTCCTGAAGTCCCAGTTGAGAGAGGTCAGGTCCGATCTCCAGAACTGCCAGGCTACGACCCAGGAGGCTGGGTCGGCCCTACGAACACGCTCCCTGGAGCTGGAGGTCTGCGAGAATGAGCTCCAGCGCAGGAAGAGCGAAGCCGAGCTGCTCCGCGAGAAAGTCGGACGCTTGGAGGAAGATTTGGCGCACCTCCGAGATACCCTGGCCAATCAGGGAGGAGGTTATATTCCTGGAGGCCAGGCACCAGCCACTAAGGGCCAATGTATGAGCCTGCCCCTCCCCCAGGGGCGTGGGGGTGTGAGGGGTGGAAGGGGGGGCCTCTGCCCCTCTGTGGGGTACCGAGAGGTGGAGGAGGGGAGGCTGGGTTGGGGAGGGGAGAGTGATGAGACCAAGGCTCAGAGGCAGAGTGCTGAAGCTGTGCTGGGACTCAGGCAACAGGTGAGCTCCAACAACGATGTTTATACTTTCTTTCAGTTTCATATGAACCCCCATCCCTCACACCATTGCACTAGTTTCTGTGGTTTCTCTATTGGTGTTCAGACAGTAAAACCTGCACTGTAATGCATGTTAAAACCACACACTTGGAAAAACAATGACCGACCAATCCATTTTTAACCATTTTCATTGGAGAATAGTGCTTGAATAATACTTATTTTTTATACTGCTCTGTTGTGTATTGTTTTAACATTGTGAGAACAACTTCATATGGATTTTGAAATGATCAAATAAATTCCACTAATCAGTTAATCAACCAATCAATCCATGTGTTGTGTGTCAGGTGGAGAGGCTGAGGGCAGAGCTGATGTACGAGAGGAGGAGCAGTGAGGAGCAGCTGGGAGGATTTGAGGAGGAGAGGAAGGTCTGGCAGGAGGAAAAGGAAAAGGTGATCCGCTACCAGAAACAGCTGCAGCAGAACTACATCCAGATGTACAGGAGGAACAGAGATCTAGAGAGGGTGATGAGAGAGCTCAGTCTAGAGCTGGAGAACAGAGATGTAGAGGACTACGACGTCCACAGCGGAAGCAACGACATCCACTTCGAGGAGATCGCCGCTACTGAGATTTAGAGGGACCATACAAGGGTGTCCTCTCGCCCCAGTGAGATTTAGAGACCAGACAGGGGTGTTGTCTAACCCCAGTGAGATTTAGAGACCAGACAGGGGCGTTGCCTAACCCCAGTGAGATTTAGAGACCAGACAGGGATTTGTCTAACCCCAGCGAAATTTAGAGACCAGATAGGGAGTTGTTTTAACCCCAGTGTCCTCTCGCTCCCATGACAATTAGTACCAGCACCCTGATTTGATCTGATTTCCCCATCACTGCTAGTAAGAGGTCTGCATCCAAAATGGAACCCTATTCGCTATGTAGTGCACTTATTTTGGCTAGAGAACAGGTTACCGTTTTAAATTTGCATCTAGACTACAGAGGGTGTACCTGGACTTACTCCCCTAACCACAGTACCAGCACTCTTTACTTCTCTACACTCTTAGGAAAATATGTGTTATCTAGAACCTAAAAGGGTTCTCGTCTGTTCCCATAGGATAACCCCTTGAATAACTAGTTTTGGTTCCAGATAGAACCCTTTAGGTTCCATGCAGAACCTCAAACCAAAAAGGGTTCCCCATGGGGACAGCCGAAGTATACTTTTGGAACTCTTTTCTCTAAGTGTGTATGCTGTCATGGACAGGGAGCATCTCTGTCTCAGGGTTGATTTACTCCACTAGACACTGGGATGCACCCTCCTCTAGGCCCTCACAGGAACAGCTAACAGCTGACTACCTGCAGTCAGAAAGGACTCCATCACTTCGCCATTCGGACTTGAAAGAAGTTTAGGGTGTATCTCAACAGTTTAAAGTGGTTTCCTTTCCAGATTGAGATTCACCCTCAGACCAACACATCCTCCTTGCCTTCTCACATGGGTTTGATTGCCCAGCTATAGTACCAGCACTCTATGGGACGTATACTATGGCTTTTGACTTGAGAAACAAGCAGGCATCACTCAAACCTTGCTCAAATCAGGGCATTGAAAGCAATGGGGGTCTCAGATAAAGGGCACAAATCTCAGATCAAGTCAAGTGAAATCATATCTTTATATAGCACACAGGGGTGACTACCTGACGACCAGCACATAATTATGACATCACCCCTCGACTGTGTTTACGTTTGTCCACAGGACAATGTTCCACTTTTACAATGTGTTCTCATGTTATATATACAGTATTCAATGGATCATCAACTCATCTAGAAGTAGCAATTTTAAGCGACAGCCTGGTCTTTTTTGAGTTACAGAAACACTGGAGTATTTTAATGGAATGTATAACGATTCTTGGCACATAGCAAGTGCAACCATTCAGTTATCAACACCGGCTAAGGCACAAACTAGGCTACACCAAGAGAATACATGGGATAATTTTGCACAAAAACTCATAATGCTCTTTTCAGTTCTGGACGTGACTGTTCTGTCTTTCTCATGTAGTTGACCCCTTTGTATGGACACAGAAGAGATAGAAGCATGTAGCAATAAGAGGGAGTTCAGCTTGGGAGATCTCACTCTCATATGAAAGGAAGAAACAAATCTGTCTCTTTCCTGTTAACTAGCACAGACTTTCATATCAAAAGAAGAAACAAACATTTATTGGTTAAACCTAAAGCTGCCCGTCAAAGATATTGATGCTGCATCGGCTGCTGGGACTGTTATGGAGCCTTCTTGGATCCATGAGGTCAGGGGTCGTGGATCAGGAAGCCTTTGGTGGCACTGTCCCTGATGGTATCACAGTGAAAGCAACAAAACATCATTGTCAAACTGTACTGTAGGCCTCCCTCCCTTGTCCTCTCTCACACACTCTGGACTGTGAATACTCTTCCGAGTATTACAAGACCTCCCTCCCTCACTCAAAAAAGCCAAATAACACTTCCTAGTCTTCCTGTCCCTGACTGTGGGACTCCCTCACTGACATGTAGATAATGTGGATGGCATGATTGCATGTCTTTCCCTGTCTGTCAGAGTCAGTCCTGATAATGTAGGGGGATGTGCTGGACATTGCATGATAGATTAGCCTAAGGCATGACACCCCGGTCATTATGGACTTGTTACACTGGTTATATTATTGCCTTGGGAGATCCAAGGGGGATTGGACTGAAATCTCTGGTCAACATATTGGCAGCCACTAGGAACCATAGAAATATAATTACTATAATGTAATTCTATGTCTATGCTGGTTCCTGAATAAATAAGGCAGTCTTCAGTTGTGCTTTCTCATAAGAATGGATTCAACTAGAGGTGTGATCTTTTGTATTACAGAGTAAAACAAAGTATATAAAAAAGATTCTTAAACAGATAAATAAAAATCAATATGATCTATGATGATGATGTGTATATTTTTTATATAGCACCTGAAGATATTTTGTGGTAACACCGGTACCATTGTGGGTTTAATATACAAAGTATAATAAAGATTTCTATATATCTTTGCAGCACCACACATATCCCAATGAGATGATCAATCAGAATTGGAAAAGGTCTAGAAAGAGTGGAGTGATCTATTGCATGCATTAAAATCATTTTTTACATCATATTTTACATACTCCATAATCTTTTGTTGAACAAGCTGCATTGTGATTAAACATACTGTAATATAAACGCAACATGCAAACAGACAAAAATATTAACGCAACATGCAACAATTTCAAAGATTTTACTGAGTTACTGTTCATACAAGGAAATCAGTCAATTGAAATAAATTCATCAGGCTTTAATCTATGGATTTCACATGATTGGGCACAGGTGCAGCCATGGGTGGGCCTTGGAGGGCATAGGCCCACCCACTGGGGAGCCAGGCCCAGACAATGTTTTCCCCGCAAAAGAGCTTTATTAATGACATAAATACCCCCCCAGACAATCTCAGGTGAAGAAGCCGGATGTGGAGGTCCTGGGCTGGCGTGGTTACACGTGGTTTGCGGTTCTGAGACCAGTTGGACGTACTGCCAAATTCTCTAAAACGATGTGTGAGGTGGCTTATGGTAGACAAATGAACATTTAATTTTCTGGCAACAGCTCTGGTGGATATTCCTGCAGTCAGCTGCCAATTGCACTCTCCCTCAAAACCTGACACATCTGTGGCATTGTGTTGTGTGACAAAACTTCACATTTTAAAGTAGCCTGTTATTGTCCCCAGCACAAGGTGCACCTGTGTAATAATCATATTTAAACAGCTTCTTTTTATGCCATACCTGTAAAGTGGTTGGATTATTTTAGCATAGGAGAAATGCTCACTAACAGGGATGTAAACAAATTTAAGAAATAAGCTTTTTGTGCATATGGAAAATGTGTGATTCTTTTGGGGGGGGGACCAACACTTTACATGTTCCATTTATATTTTTGTTCAGTGTATATACTAACATTTGGGAAATATCCAGCTTTTAGCCAAGGTTTACATTGGTCAGCATGAACCTCTACTGACTCCCCATCCCACATGCGGGAGCGTAATCATCGCCTGACACTAATTAGCATAAAGCAACGGACATAAATATCCCTAGAAAATATTCATATTCATGAAAATCACTAATGAAATAGATTGAGACATAGCTTAGCCTTTTGTTAATCACCATGTCATCTCAGATTTTCAAAATATGCTTTACAGCCAAAGCTAGTCAAGTATTTGTGTAAGTTTATCGATAGCCTATTATGCCTTGCTAGCAGCAGGCAACCTTTTCACAAATCAGAAAAGCAATCAAATTAAATAATTTACCTTTGATGAACTTCAGATGTTTTCACTCACGAGACTCCCAGGTAGATAGCCAAAGTTCATTTTTTCCCAAAATATTATTTTTGTAGGCGAAATAGCTCCGTTTGTTCTTCAAGTTTGGCTGAGAAATCGCCCGGAAATTGCAGTCACGAAAACGGCAAAAAATATTCCAAATTAGCTCCATAATATCGACAGAAACATGGCAAAAGTTGTTTATAATCAATCCTCAAGGTGTTTTTCAAATATCTATTCGATAATATATCCGTCGGGACAATTCGTTTTTCAGTAGGACCGATTGGAGTAATGGCTACCTCTGTATTTTACGCGAGTCACCCTGGGAGCCATCAGGTGACCACTTACGCAATGTAGCCGCCTACGGCTATTCTTCAACATAAATGCGTAAAACTACGTCACAATGCTGTAGACACCTTGGGGAATACGTAGAAAGCGTATGCTGGTTGATAGCACATTCACAGCTCAATAGGGACTCATTGGAACCCAGCGCTTTCAAAATATGGGGCACTTCCGGATTGGATTTTTTTCAGGCTCTCGCCTGCAATCGTTTAAAACGGGAACGTTTTTTTTTTCAAAAATGAAAACACTGCCCCCTAGTCAAAACAGGTTTAATGGTCATCATTGTTCAATGCGATTGATCTTTCATTTGGCTGTCATCATCCTCATTCATGTCACATATAATTTGTTGTGTTTGGCATCTTCAGACTACATGTATTAACACAAAGCATTTAATCCAAATAATATTTCATATGTGTTCATCACATAGAAACAGATACCTCCATCATATCCTCTGTAGCATGATTTTTAACACATTAAAGTGGAATAAGTTGCACAAGTGTAGTGAACCCCTTTTCACATCTCACTGTTTTTCAGAATCCCATAATAACCATTTTCTGTGTAAATGTCTAACAACGAACGACATTCTAGTCCTTTACGCAGACAAAATATATATTTCAAATGTAGCCAAAGCAACGCGTTTGTTTATTAGTCTTGTTTGTTTTCGTCCTTAGTGTGCATAAATATACAATTATATATATTTGTGTATTTATAGTGTTTTGTTTATTAATCTGTGGTGTTTGTAGTCATTCATGTATATTTTCATGCTGTAAATTAATTCGACAAAATGACTTTATATTAAAAGATACACAATGTCCCCGTGGTTGTTGTAATTACCTCTGTGGTACATTGGTACACACACACACACACACACACACATATATATATATATATATATATATATATATATATATATACATACACAGTGGGGCAAAAAAGTATTTAGTCAGTCACCAATTGTGCAAGTTCTTCCACTTAAAAAGATGAGATAGGCCTGTAATGTTCATCATAGGTAGACTTCAACTATGACAGACAAAATTAGAAAAAAAAATCCAGAAAATCACATTGTAGGATTTTTTATGAATTTATTTGCAAATTATGGTGGAAAATAAGTATTTGGTCAATAACAAACAAGCAAGATTTCTGGCTCTCACAGACCTGTAACTTCTTCGTTAAGAGGCTCCTCTGTCCTCCACTCGTTACCTGTATTAATGGCACCTGTTTGAACTTGTTATCAGTATAAAAGACACCTGTCCACAACCTCAAACAGTCACACTCCAATCTCCACTATGGCCAAGAACAAAGAGCTCTCAATGGACACCAGAAACAAAATTGTAGACCTGCACCAGGCTGGGGAGACTGAATCTGCAATGGTTTGAAGAAATCAACTGTGGGAGCAATTATTAGGAAATGGAAGACATACAAGACCACTGATAATCTCCCTCGATCTGGGGCTCCACGCAAGATTTCACCCTGTGGGGTCAAAATGATCACAAGAACGGTGAGCAAAAATCCCAGAACCACACGGGGGGACCTAGTGAATGACCTGCAGAGAGCTGGGACCAAAGTAACAAAGCCTACCATCAGTAACACACTACGCCACCAGGGACTCAAATCCTGCAGTGCCAGACGTGTCCCCCTGCTTAAGCCAGTACATGTCCAGGCCCGTCTGAAGTTTGCTAGAGAGCATTTGGATGATCCAGAAGAAGATTGGGAGAATGTCATATGGTCAGATGAAACCAAAATATAACTTTTTGGTAAAAACTCAACTCGTCGTGTTTGGAGGACAAAGAATGCTGAGTTGCATCCAAAGAACATCATACCTACTGTGATGCATATGAGGGTGGAAACATCATGCTTTGGGGCTGTTTTTCTGCAAAGGGACCAGGACGACTGATCCGTGTAAAGGAAAGAATGAATGGGGCCATGTATCGTGAGATTTTGAGTGAAAACCTCCTTCCATCAGCAAGGGCATTGAAGATGAAACGTGGCTGGGTCTTTCAGCATGACAATGATCCCAAACACACCGCCCTGGCAACGAAGGAGTGGCTTCGTAAGAAGCATTTCAAGGTCCTGGAGTGGCCTAGCCAGTCTCCAGATCTCAACCCCATAGAAAATCTTTGGAGGGAGTTGAAAGTCTGTGTTGCCCAGCAACAGCCCCAAAACATCACTGCTCTAGAGGATATCTGCATGGAGGAATGGGCCAAAATAACAGCAACAGTGTGTGAAAACCTTGTGAAGACTTACAGAAAACGTTTGACCTCTGTCATTGCCAACAAAGGGTATATAACAAAGTATTGAGATAAACTTTTGTTATTCACTTACTTATTTTCCCCCATAATTTGCAAATAAATTCATTAAAAATCCTACAATGTGATTTTCTGGATTTTTTTTCTTCTCATTGTCTGTCATAGTTGAAGTGTACCTATGATGAAAATTACAGGCCTCTCATCTTTTTAAGTTGGAGAACTTGCACAATTGGTGGCTGACAATACTTTTTTGCCCAACTGTATATACACACACACACAGTCATCGTGAACTTCTTCCATTTTCTAATAATTGCGCCAACAGTTGTTGCCTTCTCACCAAGCTGCTTGCCTATTGTCCTGTAGCCCATCCCAGCCTTGTGCAGGTCTACAATTTATCCCTGATGTCCTTACACAGCTCTCTAGTCTTGGCAATTGTGGAGAGGTTGGCGTCTGTTTGATTGAGTGTGTGGACAGGTGTCTTTTATACAGGTAACGAGTTCAAACCGGTGCAGTTAATACAGGTAATGAGTGGAGCTCATGAACAGGAGAGCTTCTTAAAGAAAAACTTAAAGAAAAGTCTGTGAGGTGTACCTATGATAAAAATGTACAGACCTCTACATGCTTTGTAAGTAGGAAAACCTGCAAAATCAGTAGTGTATCAAATACTTGTTCTCCCCACTGTATATTTTTGTTGCAACTGGCTGAAGTGAAGAAGGCTTTTCGGGGCGAATCCTAACACATTTTCACTCTCTGCCATTGATATTAATGCACGACTAGAGCTGGGATTTATAAAAAAGGCGAGAAGGAGCGCTGTGCAGTGCACAATGCGCCTTTGAACGAATCCTGGCCTTAGTAAAAATGTGACTTAAGTGGAAGTTAGGATTCACATGTATCAGTCGATAACTGAACTACTTCCATTAACAACATTACACAATCCAGAGACACAGGAAGACTGTGTAAAGTGTCAATAAAATGAACATTTGTGATCAATTTGTATGATGATCAAAGGGCATTATGGATCCACCTTATTAAATGCAAGTTATGTGCGTATTATGCATCAACTAAATGTATATAATATAAGCTTATCTGACCATACTGCCATTGATTATACAGCAGCATTTGTCACCAGCCAGACACTCCAGCAAGTCGTATGTAAGCATCACTCAGGCCCTTTGTCTCATAAATGTAAAAGGCACTATGCATAATGTACTACACTGGTGATTCTTTGGAGTTAGGAACCTAAACTTAGCCTTTGACCTGGCATCAACCCTTCCCATACCCATGCAGTCTCGGTCTCCCACCCTATATCCCAGCTCTAACCAATCTTTCCCAGCCTTAGCCCCTCTCCCTGCCCCAGATCCATATAGTCCCTCTCTCACCAGTCCTAGCCCCTCTCCCTGCCCCAGATCCATATAGTCCCTCTCTCACCAGTCCTAGCCCCTCTCCCTGCCCCAGATCCATATAGTCCCTCTCACCAGTCCTAGCCCCTCTCCCTGCCCCAGATCCATATAGTCCCTCTCACCAGTCCTAGCCCCTCTCCCTGCCCCAGATCCATATAGTCCCTCTCTCACCAGTCCTAGCCCCTCTCCCTGCCCCAGATCCATATAGTCCCTCTCTCACCAGTCCTAGCCCCTCTCTCTGCCCCAGATCCATATAGTCCCTCTCACCAGTCCTAGCCCCTCTCCCTGCCCCAGATCCATATAGTCCCTCTCTCACCAGTCCTAGCCCCTCTCCCTGCCCCAGATCCATATAGTCCCTCTCACCAGTCCTAGCCCCTCTCCCTGCCCCAGATCCATATAGTCCCTCTCACCAGTCCTAGCCCCTCTCCCTGCCCCAGATCCATATAGTCCCTCTCTCACCAGTCCTAGCCCCTCTCCCTGCCCCAGATCCATATAGTCCCTCTCTCACCAGTCCTTGCCCCTCTCCCTGCCCCAGATCCATATAGTCCCTCTCTCACCAGTCCTAGCCCCTCTCCCTGCCCCAGATCCATATAGTCCCTCTCTCACCAGTCCTAGCCCCTCTCCCTGCCCCAGATCCATATAGTCCCACTCTCACCAGTCCTAGCCTCTCTCCCTGCCCCAGATCCATATAGTCCCTCTCTCACCAGTCCTAACCCCTCTCCTATCTTCTCTCACCCCAGCCCTAGTTTAAACCATGCCACTGGTCCTCATATCCTGCATTTAACATGTAGGTTCTCCAACTCCTACGTCTTCACAGGCTCAGTCCACAAAGCTGTCATCACGCCTGATCCAGGAACATGGACTCTGTTGTCCAGAAACAGTTTTAAAACAGGCCAGAAACACTACGTTAAAACAGATGCCTTAGACATCTATTAAACTACAACGATGACCTTTGACATAATACAGAGGCTTAATCTGGACTATACCTCTCATAAGGCTCTCTCTGGCAGGACGTCCATGGACTGAGATGCTTCCTGGAACAGTGTGTGTGTGGTTAAGTGTGTGTGTTTTTTGTTCTCTGCTTTCAAAGTCCCCGTCCATTGATGATACATATGCTAATATGGATAGCTAGCTGCTGACTCCTGACAATGCTAGATAACATTTTTATTCTTAGGGGTGTTTTCTCCAAAATGTTAAGTTCATATAAGAAAAAGGATACATATAATCAAGTTCATCTTTGATAAATAGTATTTATCACATTATTGTTATACACAAAGCAAGCACAGTAGTCCCACATCTGTAAAAAAAAAACATTTTAATTTCGCAGTATTTCCTGTTTGCTATGCAAACAACCATTAACCTTTTTGCCCTAGAGGAGAAGCAAGCTTATTGGTCCCAGGTAAGGTACCCATGCTTATTGGTCCCGAGGTACCCATGCTCCTCTCCTCTGGGAATAGACCATTCCCTTCCATTGCAGCCTAGCTGGAGCGAACCATCTGCGTCAGGGGAACCATTTCAAATCATTTCCATTTCCAGTGGATGGGTGAACTGCACCTCAGAGCATTCTTGTAGACAGGCCAGCAGTACTGAGCTCTCGAGTGGCGCAGCAGTCTAAGGCACTACATCTCAGTGCAAGAGGCGTCACTACAGTCTGGTTCGAATCCAGAATGCATCACATATGGTTGTGATTGCGAGTCCCCATAGGACGGCGCACAATTGGCCCAGCGTCGTCCGGGTTTGGCCGGTGTAGGCCGTCATTGTAAAAAATAATTTGTCCTTAAAATGACTTTCCTAGTTCAATAAAGGTTCAATAAAAATACTGTGTGTAGTACTTGTGTAAGCCTGACAGTGGACTCCTCTGATGCAAGTCGGCTGGTCCCTTGAGGATCTTGACAAACACCACAGGGTCTTTGGCCTTGTTGCTGAACACTGCATGCTGATGGGTCACACGCTGCAGAGACTCACCGTCCACTGAAACCAGCTCATACCACGCCTGGAGACACACACAAAGACAGGTTAAAGGTTGATGCAGACGCCAACACTGTGCAGTGACCGGGGCTCCCACTCAGCATCTACTGCTCTCCTTCATCCCAGTACATTCATTACCATATTCTCTCACTCGCTCACACACACTCAGCCTCAGCAGAAGGTTATGTTGAAAACACAAACACACAATGCATTGTTTAATGCAGGAAGAGTTCTAGAACCCTGAGGAGAGGAACTTCCTGTGATGTCATCAGGGCTCACTGAGGATGCACCTGGCTGACAGCCCCAATGAAGGGTCACACACAATCACAAGGCCAGAGGTATGTGACATTACACGGTCTCTTCTCGATTTTCCCCAAACCAGGGCCCTGTTTGAACTGAAAATACATCTCCATCTCCCCTAGCATTGGTTAACCCAAAACATTGCTGCCTTCCCTTCCGTGACGCCTTGCTGTCCCCAGTCCACCTGGCCGTGCTGCAGCTCCAGTTTCAACTGTTCTGCCTTATTATTATTCGACCATGCTGGTCATTTATGAACATCTTGGCCATGTTCTGTTATAAATCTCCACCCGGCACAGCCAGAAGAGGACTGGCCACCCCACATAGCCTGGTTCCTCTCTAGGTTTCTTCCTAGGTTTTGGCCTTTCTAGAGAGTTTTTCCTAGCCACCGTGCTTCTACACCTGCATTGCTTGCTGTTTGGGGTTTTAGGCTGGGTTTCTGTACAGCACTTTGAGATATCAGCTGATGTACGAAGGGCTATATAAATACATTTGATTTGACACCAGCACCAAAATACTTCAATCCATTTAACTAAAAAGCAGATTAAAGTGCAAAGTCATTTTGAATATTAGACAATCACATTCATCCTCTTAGGTAAACATTTATGGATGCTCTTTTTGGGCCTTTCTCTCTCACCCTGTCCATGTCTAGCCAATAGGCATCATCCACATGTAAGTTTGTTTAACATTAGTTAGATGGGCATTGCTCCTAGTAGGTAGTGGATCACTGTCCAGACTCCAGGTCATATGTCTGGAGACAGCAACACCAAAACTCTAGGACAGGATAAATAGTATAATCCTGGTGCTGTTGACTACACAGTAACCTTACTCAGCTAACAGCACAGATGAAAAAGAGAGAGACAGACACCCACACACAGAGAAAGAGAGAGACACAGAGAGAGAAACACACACACACACACAGAAAGAAACAGACACACACACCTGGTGGCTAGCTAAAAGATATGGGTGTCTTCAGACAGGAACAGGGGGACAGGAAAGCCTGCTATAGTTGTCTATTTGGTCTCAGTGTGTGGGAGACAGCCAGCAGAGAGACACCAGACAGGGACTATTTGGTCTCAGTGTGTGGGAGACAGCCAGCAGACACACCAGATAAGGACCAGCTATCAGGCCATGCCAGAGAGGTGTGAGGCTGAGTTAAAAAACAGGAGAGGGGGGGGTGTCAGAGTAAAGCAACCAACCATGTCTCTCGGTTTCCCTCTCTCTTCCAACCATGTCTCTCTGTTTCCCTCTCTCTTCCAACCATGTTTCTCTGTTTCCCTCTCTCCCAACCATGTCTCTCTGTTTCCCTCTCTCCCAACCATGTCTCTCTGTTTCCCTCTCTCCCAACCATGTCTCTCTGTTTCCCTCTCTCTCCCAACCATGTCTCTCTGTTTCCCGCTCTCTCCCAACCATGTCTCTCTCCCAACCATGTCTCTCTGTTTCCCGCTCTCTCCCAACCATGTCTCAGTTTCCCTCCCTCCCAACCATGTCTCTGTTTCCCTCTCCCCCAACCAATGTCTCTCTGTTTCCCTCCCCCAACCATGTCTCAGTTTCCCTCTCTCTCCCAACCATGTCTCTCTGTTTCCCTCTCCCCAACCATGTCTCCCAATGTCCATGTCTCTCTGTTTCCCGCTCTCTCCCAACCATGTCTCTCTCCCAACCATGTCTCTCTGTTTCCCTCTCTCTCCCAACCATGTTTCCCTCTCTCCCAACCATGTCTCTCTGTTTCCCTCTCTCTCCCAACCACTGTCTCAGTTTCCCTCTCTCTCCCAACCATGTCTCTCTGTTTCCCTCTCTCTCCCAACCAATGTCTCTCTGTTTCCCTCTCTCTCCCAACCAATGTCTCTCTGTTTCCCTCTCTCTCCCAACCAATGTCTCTCTGTTTCCCTCTCTCTCCCAACCATGTCTCTCTGTTTCCCTCTCTCCCAACCATTTCTCACCCTCCTTCTCAAAGGTCTACGACGCATGCGTATGCATACCACTGCTGGCTTGCTTCTGAAGCTAAGCAGGGTTGGTCCTGGACAGTTCCTGGATGGGAGACCAGATGCTGCTGGAAGTGGTGTTGGAGGGCCAGTAGGAGGCACTCTTTTCTCTGGTCTAAAAAAAAATATCCCAATGCCCCAGGGCAGTTATTGGGGGCACTGCCTTGTGTAGGGTGCCGTCTTTCAGATGGGAAGTTAAATGGGTGTCCTGACTCTCTGAGGTCATTAAAGATCCCATGGCACTCATCATAAGAGTAGGGGTGTTAACCCCAGTATCCTGGCTAAATTCTCAATCTGGCCCTCAAACCATCATAGTCACCTAATAATCCCCAGTTTACAATTGGCTCATTCATCCCCCTCCTCTCCCCTGTAACTATTCCCCAGGTCGTTGCTGCAAATGAGAATGTGTTCTCAGTCAACTTACCTGGTAAAATAACGGATTTAAAAAATTTACAAAAAGGTGTGTGTGAAAAGGTGGAAGGGGAAGTTCTTAGAAACTGAATGGCTTAGCCGACACCGGATCCCCAGAGTGTATGACACTAATCGGACCTGGGAAGTGATGTCACCAGGTTCACAGCAGCAACACACACGATATTACTGCACTGTTGGAGCTAGAAACATAAGCATTTCGCTGCACCTGCGATAACATCTGCAAAACTCTACGTGACCAATAAATTAAGCTGTGACCTAGTATCTCTTCACCCCCCTCTCACCTCACTGTAACCTCTGTCCTGATCCCCCTGCATCATCCAGGATCTTTCTTTCTGGTAATACACTCTGGCTAAGATATTATAGGGAGTCCAATCAAAAACATTTTGACCAATGTGTAAAATAATATGTTAATTGTGTAGATACTCCTCTAAGAAACCCCATGGTCTCCATCATAATCCGTTGAAAGGTTATTGGAGTTTTTACCCTTGTAGGATGGTCAAAATTAGAGTGACTAAATCAATGGAGGCCAGAGAAAAGTGGTCATAAATCAGGAGAAGAGCATCGTGTCAGCCAGGCTGGATGCTGTGAGAGAATAAAAGGCTAACTCATTTTTCTCAAATCCAGAGGACATAAAACAATAGAGGTAAGATCGATATCAATGTTGAGACATTACTTTTTGTATTTTCATATTTAATTCTATGCTGTTCATTTTAATATGAACAAAAACAGGCGTATCTCTGTGAAATGTTAACGGACCACTGAGCGTACCACAAGCTTTTTATACATTTCATTCAGCTCGTGTCATGCTAATTTAGCTATTTGCGACCCACGGAAACTACTTTGAAGACGTGAAATCCAATGAGTCTGCGCCGCTCTGTCAACAGAGCTCAGTGCTTTTTATCAGATGTATTAGGTTATGAAATATGACTTTTAGGGATATCCTTGTCTCATCGCACTCCAGCGACTCCCGTGGCGGGCCGGGCGCAGTGCGCGCTAACCAAGATTGACAGGTGCACGGTGTTTCCCCCGACACATTGGTGCGGCTGGCTTCCGGGTTGGATGCGCGCTGTGTTAAGAAGCAGTGCGGCTTGGTTGGGTTGTGTTTCGGAGGACGCATGACTTTCGACCTTCGTCTCTCCCGAGCCCGTATGGGAGTTGTAGCGATGAGACAAGATAGTAACTCCTAACAATTTGATACCGCGAAATTGGGGAGAAAAAGGGGGTAAAATCTAAATAAATAAATAAAAATAAATAAATGGCTTTCCATGGTCCGCAATTGGACTCAGATGAAACGCAAATCAAATCAAATTTTATTTGTCACATACACATGGTTAGCAGATGTTAATGCGAGTGTAGCGAAATGCTTGTGCTTCTAGTTCCGACAATGCAGTAATAACCAACAAGTAATCTAACTAACAATTCCAAAACTACTGTCTTATACACAGTGTAAGGGGATAAAGAATATGTACATAAGGATATATGAATGAGTGATGGTACAGAGCAGCATAGGCAAGATACAGTAGCTGATATCAAGTACAGTATATACATATGAGATGAGTATGTAAACAAAGTGGCATAGTTTAAGTGGCTAGTGATACGTGTATTACATAAGGATGCAGTCGATGATATAGAGTACAGTATATACGTATGCATATGAGATGAATAATGTAGGGTATGTAAACATTATATAAGGTAGCATTGTTTAAAGTGGCTAGTGATATATTTACATCATTTCCCATCAATTCCCATTATTAAAGTGGCTGGAGTTGAGTCAGTGTCAGTGTCAGTGTGTTGGCAGCAGCCACTCAATGTTAGTGGTGGCTGTTTAACAGTCTGATGGCCTTGAGATAGAAGCTGTTTTTCAGTCTCTCGGTCCCAGCTTTGATGCACCTGTACTGACCTCGCCTTCTGGATGATAGCGGGGTGAACAGGCAGTGGCTCGGGTGGTTGATGTCCTTGATGATCTTTATGGCCTTCCTGTAACATCGGGTGGTGTAGGTGTCCTGGAGGGCAGGTAGTTTGCCCCCGGTGATGCGTTGTGCAGACCTCACTACCCTCTGGAGAGCCTTACGGTTGAGGGCGGAGCAGTTGCCGTACCAGGCGGTGATACAGCCCGCCAGGATGCTCTCGATTGTGCATCTGTAGAAGTTTGTGAGTGCTTTTGGCGACAAGCCGAATTTCTTCAGCCTCCCGAGGTTGAAGAGGCGCTGCTGCGCCTTCTTCACGATGCGGTCTGTGTGAGTGGACCAATTCAGTTTGTCTGTGATGTGTATGCCGAGGAACTTAAAACTTGCTACCCTCTCCACTACTGTTCCATCGATGTGGATAGGGGGGTGTTCCCTCTGCTGTTTCCTGAAGTCCACAATCATCTCCTTAGTTTTGTTGACATTGAGTGTGAGGTTATTTTCCTGACACCACACTCCGAGGGCCCTCACCTCCTCCCTGTAGGCCGTCTCGTCGTTGTTGGTAATCAAGCCTACCATTGTTGTGTCGTCCGCAAACTTAATGATTGAGTTGGAGGCGTGCGTGGCCACGCAGTCGTGGGTGAACAGGGAGTACAGGAGAGGGCTCAGAACGCACCCTTGTGGGGCCCCAGTGTTGAGGATCAGCGGGGAGGAGATGTTGTTGCCTACCCTCACCACCTGGGGGCGGCCCGTTAGGAAGTCCAGTACCCAGTTGCACAGGGCGGGGTCGAGACCCAGGGTCTCGAGCTTGATGACGAGCTTGGAGGGTACTATGGTGTTGAATGCCGAGCTGTAGTCGATGAACAGCATTCTCACATAGGTATTCCTCTTGTCCAGATGGGTTAGGGCAGTGTGCAGTGTGGTTGAGATTGCATCGTCTGTGGACCTATTTGGGCGGTAAGCAAATTGGAGTGGGTCTAGGGTGTCAGGTAGGGTGGAGGTGATATGGTCCTTGACTAGTCTCTCAAAGCACTTCATGATGACGGATGTGAGTGCTACGGGCGGTAGTCGTTTAGCTCAGTTACCTTAGCTTTCTTGGGAACAGGAACAATGGTGGCCCTCTTGAAGCATGTGGGAACAGCAGACTGGTATAGGGATTGATTGAATATGTCCGTAAACACCCCGGCCAGCTGGTCTGCGCATGCTCTGAGGGCGCGGCTGGGGATGCCGTCTGGGCCTGCAGCCTTGCGAGGGTTAACACGTTTAAATGTCTTACTCACCTCGGCTGCAGTGAAGGAGAGACCGCATGTTTTCATTGCAGGCCGTGTCAGCGGCACTGTATTGTCCTCAAAGCGGGCAAAAAAGGTATTTAGTCTGCCTGGGAGCAAGACATCCTGGTCTGTGACTGGGCTGGATTTCTTCCTGTAGTCCGTGATTGCCTGTAGACCCTGCCACATGCCTCTTGTGTCTGAGCCGTTGAATTGAGATTCTACTTTGTCTCTGTACTGACGCTTAGCTTGTTTAATAGCCTTGCGGAGGGAATAGCTGCACTGTTTGTATTCAGTCATGTCACCAGACACCTTGCCCTGATTAAAAGCAGTGGTTCGCGCTTTCAGTTTCACACGAATGCTGCCATCAATCCACGGTTTCTGGTTAGGGAATGTTTTAATCGTTGCTATGGGAACGACATCTTCAACGCACGTTCTAATGAACTCGCACACCGAATCAGCGTATTCGTCAATGTTGTTGTCTGACGCAATACGAAACATCTCCCAGTCCACGTGATGGAAGCAGTCTTGGAGTCTGGAGTCAGCTTGGTCAGACCAGCGTTGAACAGACCTCAGCGTGGGAGCTTCTTGTTTTAGTTTCTGTCTGTAGGCAGGGATCAACAAAATGGAGTCGTGGTCAGCTTTTCCGAAAGGGGGGCGGGGCAGGGCCTTATATGCGTCGCGGAAGTTAGAGTAACAATGATCCAAGGTCTTTCCACCCCTGGTTGCGCAATCGATATGCTGATAAAATTTAGGGAGTCTTGTTTTCAGATTAGCCTTGTTAAAATCCCCAGCTACAATGAATGCAGCCTCCGGATAAATCGTTTCCAGTTTGCAGAGAGTTAAATAAAGTTCGTTCAGAGCCATCGATGTGTCTGCTTGGGGGGGATATATACGGCTGTGATTATAATCGAAGAGAATTCTCTTGGTAGATAATGCGGTCTACATTTGATTGTGAGGAATTCTAAATCAGGTGAACAGAAGGATTTGAGTTCCTGTATGTTTCTTTCATCACACCATGTCACGTTAGTCATAAGACATACGCCCCCGCCCCTCTT
Organism: Oncorhynchus tshawytscha; assembly: GCF_018296145.1. NCBI lineage: Eukaryota > Metazoa > Chordata > Actinopteri > Salmoniformes > Salmonidae > Oncorhynchus > Oncorhynchus tshawytscha. The sequence continues at coordinate 26,476,484 of NC_056444.1, forward strand.
CTTACCAGAAAGATGTTTGTCTCTGTCGGCGCGATGCGTGGAGATACCCGTTGGCTGCACCGCCTCGGATAGCGTCACTCCAGTGAGCCATGTTTCTGTGAAGCATAGAACGTTACAGTCTCTGATGTCCCTCTGGAATGCTACCCTTGCTCGGATTTCATCAACCTTGTTGTCAAGAGACTGGACATTGGCAAGAAGAATGCTAGGGAGTGGTGCACGGTGTGCCCGTCTCCGGAGTCTGACCAGAAGACCGCCTCATTTCCCTCTTTTTCTGAGTCGTTTTTTTGGGTCGCTGCATGGAATCCACTCCGTTGTACTGTTTGTAAGGCAGAACACAGGATCCGCGTCGCAAAAAACATATTCTTGATCGTACTGATGGTGAGTTGACGCTGATCTTATATTCAGTAGTTCTTCTCGACTGTATGTAATGAAACCTAAGATGACCTGGGGTACTAATGTAAGAAATAACACGTAAAAAAACAAAAAAACTGCATAGTTTCCTAGGAACGCGAAGCGAGGCGGCCATCTCTGTCGGCGCCGGAAGCCAGTCTCTGGAGTGATGAATCAAACGTCACTATCTGGAAGTCCGACTGACGAATGCCAAGAGAACGCTACCTGCCCCAATACATAGCGTCAACTGTAAAGTTTGGTGGAAAAGGAATAATGGTTTGAGCCCCTTAGTTCAAGTGAAGGAAAATGTTAAAGAATGTTAATGACATTCTAGACAATTCTGTGCTTCCAACTTTGTGGTAACAATTTGGGGAAGGCCCTTTCCTGTTTCATGCATGACAATGCCCCTGTGCACAAAGCGAGGTCCATACAGAAATGGTTTGTCGAGATTGGTGTGGAAGAACTTGACTGGCCTGCACAGGGCCCTGACCTCAACCCCATCGAACACCTTTGGGATGAGTTGGAACGCCGACTGCAATCATTAGTGCCCAACCTCACAAATGCTCGTGGCTGAATGGAAGCAAGTTATTGAACAATCCCGAGCGGAGCAGCGGTCTAAGGCACTACATATCAGTGCCTGAGGCGTCACTACAGACCCTGGTTCGATTCCAGGCTGTATCACAACCGGCCGTGATTGGGAGTCCCATAGGGCGGTTAGGATTTGGCCAGGGTAGGCTGTCATTGTCAATAAGAATGTGTTCTTAACGGACTTGCCTAGTTAAATGGTTAAAAAAATATTTAAATAAAGTACCCGCAGCAGTGTTCCAACACCAAGTGGAAATTCTTCCCAGAAGAACAGAGGCTGTTATAGCAGCAATAGGGGGAACCAACGCCATATTAATGCCCATGATTTTGGATAGCGATGTTTGACAAGCTGGTGTCCACATACTTTTGGTCATGTAGTGTTTACGCAAACTGTTCTGGATGGGAAGCATGCAGGAGTCTTAAAATAGTTTCCTATCTCCACCCCTTCGCTCTCATTCTACCACTCATAAGACTGTCAGTCAGACAAAAGCCAGACACACCAGCAAAGTATTTTCATTCAGTTATTGTAGACTCAGAGTTCTGAGCCCAGGCCAAAGTTGAGTGTTGTTTACAAACATCACAGACCAATACATACCACTAAACACATTACCTTGTATTATATGGCTCAGCTTGGATTAAAGCATGAGCTGCAGGAATATTACAGTGAGCTCCTAAAAAAGCTTACCATCAGAACGTCACTGGTAGAGGCAGCTCCTCCTGGAAACATCTCATTCTCCATCCCACCTGAGATACTGATACCTGTAGAGACAGAGTGCCAGTGTAGGTGTTGGCTTTTGCCAATCAACTAAAAACCATAGTATTTAGTACAAGACTTAGTTGAATCAGTTGTGATACTGATCTTTGGCAAGATTGAAATCCTGCATCTACATGGGAAGATGACCAACTGTTGCTGTAGACTTTTCTGTTGCTGTAAACTGTAGACTTTTTCAGACTGGGCCATTAATAACAATAAGCAGGTGATGCACTGACCTCTACTGGTGGGGCGGGGTACTAGGCTACTGATTAGTGGGCGGCTGACTGATGGGCATACTCACCCAGAGACTGTTTCGTCTTAAAGATGGTCAACGTGGCGATCTCATGTCCTGAACTGGTACAGGTGGTATGTTTCCATGGTGACCATTCTGCGATTGTCCTGGCGAATATCTGTTCTGTTCACTTGTTTCCCCTTCCCCGTCTGTCCCAGTCTGGCTGAAGCTGGAAACCACCATGGTAGTCTGGAGAGAAGATATACATGACATCATACATATTAGCAGACACACGTAAAGACACAGTCCTTTAACCCCAGTAGACCAACAGTATTGTACTATAGTTTTACACCCTCCCAGCCCTGGTCAACCCTGTGTTTGACAGTGACAATGCGTGAGAGTTGCCTTTTTATTTTACCTTTATTTAACCAGGCAAGTCAGTTAAGAACACATTCTTATTTTCAATGACGGCCTGGGAACAGTGGGTTAACTGCCTGTTCAGGGGCAGAATGACAGATTTGTACCTTGTCAGCTCGGGGGTTTTGAACTCGCAACCTTCCGGTTCCTAGTCCAACGCTCTAACCACTAGGCTACGCTGCCGCCCCCACTTGCGTCAGTAAACACAAAATGGAGTCCATTCACCCCAGGAACCATCAGCATGTCTCTATCGGAATTCATCACACCCACCTGCTCAGTAACACGAGTAATATTTTGATTTGAATAATTCTGACAATAGAAAAATAAAACATGAATATATAAAGTGGGGAAAACAAGTATTTGATACACTGCTGATTTTGCAGGTTTTCCTACTTAAAAAGCATGTAGAGGTTTGTAATTATTATCATAGGTACACTTCAACTGTGAGAGACAGAATCTAAAACAAAAAAATCATACAATGTGATTTTCTGGATTTAAGTAATTAATTTGCATTTTATTGCATGACATAAGTATTTGATCACCTACCAACCAGTAAGAATTCCAGCTCTCACAGACCTGTTAGTTTTTATTTAAGAAGCCCTCCTGTTCTCCACTCGTTACCTGTATAAAAGACACCTGTCCACACACAATCAAACAGACTCCAACCTCTCTACAACGGCCAAGACCAGAGAGCTGTGTAAGGACATCAGGGATAAAATTGTAGATCTGCACAAGGCTGGGATGGGCTACAGGACAATGGGCAAGCAGCCTGGTGAGAAGGCAACAACTGTTGGTGCAATTATTAGAAAATGGAAGAAGTTCAAGATGAAGGTCAATCACCCTCGGTCTGGGGCTCCATGCAAGATCTCACCTCATGGGGCATCAATGATCATGAGGAAGGTGAGGGATCAGCCCAGAACTACATGGCAGGACCTGGTCAATGACCTGAAGAGAGCTGGGACCACAGTCTCAAAGAAAACCATTAGTAACCCACTACGCCGTCATGGATTAAAATCCTGCAGAGCACGCAAGGTCCCCCAGCTCAAGCCAGCACATGTCCAGGCCCATCTGAAGTTTGCAAATGACCATCTGGATGATCCAGAGGAGGAATGGGAGAGGGTCATGTGGTCTGATGAGACAAAAATAGAGCTTTTTGGTCTAAACTGCACTCGCCGTGTTTGGAGGAAGAAGAAGGATGAGTACAACCCCAAGAACACCATCCCAACCGTGAAGCATGGAGATGGAAACATCATTCTTTGGGGATGCTTTTCTGCAAAGGGGACAGGACAACTGCACCGTATTGAGGGAAGGTTGGATGTGGCCCATGTATCGCAAGATCTTGGCCAACAACCTCCTTCCCTCAGTAAGAGCATTGAAGATGGGTCGTGGCTGGGTCTTCCAGCACGACAACGAACCGAAACACACAGCCAGGGCAACTAAGGAGTGGCTCCGTAAGAAGCATCTCAAGGTCCTGGAGTGGCCTAGCCAGTCTCCAGACCTGAACCCAATAGAAAATCTTGCGAGGGAGCTGAAAGTCCATATTGCCCAACGACAGCCTCGAAACCTGAAGGATCTGGAGAAGGTCTGTATGGAGGAGTGGGCCAAAATCCCTGCTGCAGTGTGTGCAAACCTGGTCAAGAACTACATGAAACGCATGATCTCTAATTGCAAAAAAAGGTTTCTGTACCAAATATTAAGTTATGCTTTTCTGATGTATCAAATACTTGTCATGCAATAAAATGCAAATTAATTACTTAAAAATCATACAATGTGATTTTCTGGATTTTTGTTTTAGATACTTCTCACAGCTGAAGTGTACCTATGATAAAAAATTATAGACCTCTACATGCTTTGTAAGTAGGAAAACATGCAAAATCAGCAGTGTATCAAATACTTGTTCTCCCCACTGTATATATCAGGTCTGTGAGAGCCAGAAATTTATACAGTGGGGCAAAAAAGTATTTAGTCAGCCACCAATTGTGCAAGCTCTCCAACTTAAAAAAGATGAGGCCTGTAATTTTCATCATAGGTACACTTCAACTATGACAGACAATGAGAAGAAAAAAAAATCCAGAAAATCACATTGTAGGATTTTTTCTATGGGGTTGAGATCTGGAGACTGGCTAGGCCACTCCAGGACCTTGAAATGCTTCTTACGAAGCCACTCCTTCGTTGCCCGGGCGGTGTGTTTGGGATCATTGTCATGCTGAAAGACCCAGCCACGTTTCATCTTCAATGCCCTTGCTGATGGAAGGAGGTTTTCACTCAAAATCTCACGATACATGGCCCCATTCATTCTTTCCTTTACACGGATCAGTCGTCCTGGTCCCTTTGCAGAAAAACAGCCCCAAAGCATGATGTTTCCACCCCCATGCTTCACAGTAGGTATGGTGTTCTTTGGATGCAACTCGGCATTCTTTGTCCTCCAAACACAACGAGTTGAGTTTTTACCCAAAAGTTATATTTTGGTTTCATCTGACCATATGACATTCTCTCAATCTTCTTCTGGATCATCCAAATGCTCTCTAGCAAACTTCAGACGGGCCTGGACATGTACTGGCTTAAGCAGGGGGACACGTCTGGCACTGCAGGATTTGAGTCCCTGGCGGCGTAGTGTTACTGATGGTAGGCTTTGTTACTTTGGTCCCAGCTCTCTGCAGGTCATTCACTAGGTCCCCCCGTGTGGTTCTGGGATTTGGGGTGAGATCTTGCGTGGAGCCTCAGTGGTCTTGAATGTCTTCCATTTCCTAATAATTGCTCCCACAGTTGATTTCTTCAAACCAAGCTGCTTACCTATTGCAGATTCAGTCTTCCCAGCCTGGTGCAGGTCTACAAGTTTGTTTCTGGTGTCCTTTAACAGCTCTTTGGTCTTGGCCATAGTGGAGTTTGGAGTGTGACTGTTTGAGGTTGTGGACAGGTGTATTTTATACTGATAACAAGTTCAAACAGGTGCCATTAATACAGGTAACGAGTGGAGGCCAGAGGAGCCTCTTAAAGAAGTTACAGGTCTGTGAGAGCCAGAAATCTTGCTTGTTTGTAGGTGACCAAATACTTATTTTCCACCATAATTTGCAAATAAATTCATAAAAAATCCTACAATGTGATACCTATCAAAGTGTACCTATGATGAAAATTACAGGCCTCTGTCATCTTTTAAGTGGGAGAACTTGCACAATTGGTGGCTGACTAAATACTTTTTTGCCCCACTGTATATAGTTGAAGTCTGAAGTTTACATACACTTAGGTTGGAGTCATTAAAACTCATTTTTCAACTACTCCACAAATGTCTTTTTAACAAACTATAGTTTTGGCAAGTCGGTTAGGACATCTACTTTGTATATGACACAAGTCATTTTTCCAACAATTGTTTACAGAGAGATTATTTCACTTATAATACACTGTATCACAATTCGTGGGTCAGAAGTTTACATACACTAAGTTCACTGTGCCTTTAAACAGCTTGGAAAATTCCAGAAAATGTCATGGCTTTAGAAGCTTCTGATAGGTTAATTGACATCATTTTAGTCAATTGGAGGTGTACCTGTGGATGTATTTCAAGGCCTACCTTCAAACTCAGTGCCTCTTTGCTTGACATCATGGGAAAATCAAAAGAAATCATCAAAGAAAAAAAAAGTGTAGACCTCCAGAAGTCTGGTTCATCCTTGGGAGCCATTTCCAAACGCCTGCAGGTACCACGTTCATCTGTACAAACAATAGTACACAAGTATAAACACCATGGGACCACTTAGCCATCATACCGCTCAGGAAGGAGACGCGTTCTGTCTCCTAGAGATGAACATACAAATGGTGCGAAAGGTGCAAATCAACCCCAGAACAACAGGAAAGGATCTTGTTAAATAAAGAATTTAAAAAATCAGGTAGGAAAGTTGAGAACAAGTTCTCATTTACAATTGCGACCTGGCCAAGATAAAGCAAAGCAGTTCGACACACAACGACACAGAGTTACACATGGAGTAAAACATGGGGTAAAACAAACAATACAGTCAATAATACAGTATAAAAAAAAGTATATATACACAATGTGAGCAAATGAGGTGAGATAAGGGAGGTAAAGGCAAAAAAAGGCCATGGTGGCAAAGTAAATACAATATAGCAAGTAAAACACTGGAATGGTAGATTTGCAGTGGAAGAATGTGCAAAGTAGAAATAAAAATAATGGGGTGCAAAGGAGCAAAATAAATAAATTAAATAAATACAGTTGGGAAAGAGGTAGTTGTTTGGGCTAAATTATAGGTGGGCTATGTACAGGTGCAGTAATCTGTGAGCTGCTCTGACAGTTGGTGCTGAAAGCTAGTGAGGGAGATAAGTGTTTCCAGTTTCAGAGATTTTTGTAGTTCGTTCCAGTCATTGGCAGCAGAGAACTGGAAGGAGAGGCGGCCAAAGAAAGAATTGGTTTTGGGGGTGACCAGAGTGATATACCTGCTGGAGCGCGTGCTACAGGTGGGTGATGCTATGGTGACCAGCGAGCTGAGATAAGGGGGGACTTTACCTAGCAAGGTCTTGTAGATGACATGGAGCCAGTGGGTTTGGCGACGAGTATGAAGCGAAGGCCAGCCAACGAGAGCGTACAGGTCGCAATGGCGGGTAATATATGGGGCTTTGGTGACAAAACGGATTGCACTGTGGTAGACTGCATCCAATTTGTTGAGTAGGTTATTGGAGGCTATTTTGTAAATGACATCGCCGAAGTCGAGGATTGGTAGGATGGTCAGTTTTACAAGGGTATGTTTGGCAGCATGAGTGAAGGATGCTTTGTTGCAAAATAGGAAGCCAATTCTAGATTTAACTTTGTGACCTTGTGAAGATGCTGGAGGAAACAGGTACAAAAGTATCTATATCCACAGTAAAACAAGTCCTACATCAACATAACCTAAAAGGCCGCTCAGCAAGGAAGAAGCCACTGCTCCAAAACCGCCATAAAAAAGCCAGACTACGGTTTGTAACTGCCCATGGGGACAAACATCGTACTTTTGGAGAAATGTCCTCTGGTCTGATGAAACAAAAATATAACTGTTTGGCCATAATGACCATCATTAAGTTTGGAGGAAAAAGGGGGAGGCCTGCAAGCCTAAGGACACCATCCCAACCCGTGAAGCATGGGGAAGGAAGCATGTTGTGGGGGTGCATTGCTGCATGGGGGACTGGTGCACTTCACAAAATAGATGGCATCATGAGGTTGGAAAATTATGTGGATATATTGAAGCAACATCTCAAGACATCAGTCAGGAAGTTAAAGCTTGGTCACAAATGGGTCTTCCAAATGGACAATGACCCCAAGCATACTTCCAAAGTTGTGGCAAAATGGCTTAAGGACAACAAAGTCAAGCTATTGGAGTGGCCATCTCAAAACCCTGACCTCAACCCTACAGAACATTTGTGGGCAGAACTGAAAAGGCGTGGGCGAGCAAGGAGGCCTAAAAACCTGACTCAGTTACACCAGCTCTGTCAGGAGGAGGATGGGCCAAAATTCACCCAACTTATTGTGGGAAGCTTGTGGAAGGCTACCCAAAACTTTTGACCCAAGTTAAACAATTTAAAGACAATGCTACCAAATACTAATTGAGTGTATGTAAACTTCTAACCAACTGGAATGTGATGAAAGAAATAAAAAGCTGAAATAAATCACTCTACTATTATTCTGACATTTTACATTCTTAAAACAACTCTGTGTTGTTGTCTGTTCACACTGCTATGCTTTATCTTGGCCAGGTCACAGTTGTAAATGAGAACTTGTTCTCAACTGGCCTCCCTGGTGAAATAAAGGTGTTCTCAACTGGCCTCCCTGGTGAAATAAAGGTGTTCTCAACTGGCCTCCCTGGTGAAATAAAGGTGTTCTCAACTGGCCTCCCTGGTGAAATAAAGGTGTTCTCAACTGGCCTCCCTGGTTAAATAAAGGTGTTCTCAACTGGCCTCCCTGGTTAAATAAAGGTGTTCTCAACTGGCCTCCCTGGTTAAATAAAGGTGTTCTCAACTGGCCTCCCTGGTTAAATAAAGGTGTTCTCAACTGGCCTCCCTGGTTAAATAAAGGTGTTCTCAACTGGCCTCCCTGGTTAAATAAAGGTGTTCTCAACTGGCCTCCCTGGTTAAATAAAGGTGTTCTCAACTGGCCTCCCTGGTTAAATAAAGGTGTTCTCAACTGGCCTCCCTGGTTAAATAAAGGTGTTCTCAACTGGCCTCCCTGGTTAAATAAAGGTGTTCTCAACTGGCCTCCCTGGTTAAATAAAGGTGTTCTCAACTGGCCTCCCTGGTTAAATAAAGGTGTTCTCAACTGGCCTCCCTGGTTAAATAAAGGTGTTCTCAACTGGCCTCCCTGGTTAAATAAAGGTGTTCTCAACTGGCCTCCCTGGTTAAATAAAGGTGTTCTCAACTGGCCTCCCTGGTTAAATAAAGGTGTTCTCAACTGGCCTCCCTGGTTAAATAAAGGTGTTCTCAACTGGCCTCCCTGGTTAAATAAAAGGTGTTCTCAACTGGCCTCCCTGGTTAAATAAAAGGTGTTCTCAACTGGCCTCCCTGGTTAAATAAAAGGTGTTCTCAACTGGCCTCCCTGGTTAAATAAAGGTGTTCTCAACTGGCCTCCCTGGTTAAATAAAGGTGTTCTCAACTGGCCTCCCTGGTTAAATAAAGGTGTTCTCAACTGGCCTCCCTGGTGAAATAAAAGGTGAAATAAAATACTTTAAAAAATAAAGCTGCCAGTTGAATCTCTGACTAACACCCCTTCAGGGCTTTGAAGTAGGCTACTCACTTCTGTAGAATTCCATCAAACATGGCAGAGAGGACAGAAAGACCATCCTGCTTTTGGGGCGCATGCTCAGCCGGTTGACACAGAGACTCAGCACCTGGGAAGAAATGTGTATGAAGTTACCAGAACAGGGCAGGATCCAGCAAACACTACTAACCCTTACACTTAGATATGAAAAGAATATGGCTAAAATGCTGAAAGTCCATCAGAAGGCATGCTGGAGCTATTACCACATGTCAAATACTTTCTAATTCTAGGGGTTGGGGGCTAGTGGTCTCTTCAAGGGAGGGCCCAAGTGATTACAAAATACATTCAAGAGTGGAGATTAAGAAATATATATTTTCAACAATACATGATAACACAAGATGAAACCTGAAATAGCAAAGTCTTGGTTAGGCTAATTAACAGTTAACATTAACAGAAATTAAGCATAAAAGCTACATACCCTTTGTTCCAAAGACACTCCAAAGTATGCCAGAAAGAAACTCCTTTGAGGCAGTCCACAAATGGGAGAAGTATGAAGACTTCTTCAAAAAATGTGTTAATCCTCCCAGGATAAAAAAGCAAAAATAAACTAAATAAATCAACCTCCAAAAATGGCTGAAACTAACATCTGCTCAGAAAAATGAATATCACAAAAACATCCACGAAACTGTAAGCACTTGGATTAGAGTCAAAATGACAAAAAAAATTTTTTTTTAAATAAAGACAATTCACTCATTTGTCTAAAAAAGGTGACAAAAAGTCCAACAAAGAAAATGCCAGGTAGACAAAAAAAAGTTGCTTTACATTCTCAGTGTTTACATGGCGTTTCAAAACTATGCGGTAGCGTTGTCTCACGGATCCCGGATAGCAAGGACCATTCACTGAAGCAACACTTAGGGGCGAGTGGCAGCACAGTGCCAGCGTAAAATGTTGTATCTTGCAAGTGACAACTACCAGTGGCTACAGCCCTACAAATGGAATGCTAGCCTCATTCTGGCATGGGGCCGCTCAGTCTTCAGAGGCTCATGTTGTTTCCTGGAATCAGGGCGGTATATCTTCCTTTCACTAGAGTACATTTTTTATTTACTTTCTTTCCTGCATCTTTCTGGTGCTCCTAATTTTTCTGTGGTGCTTACATTAAATGTTCTTTGAGTATCTTTTTAATCACAATCCATACAGAAAACATTTTTAAATGTTTCATTCCAGCTAAAATCCTAAAAATATAGGCCCAATATCAATTATCTGTGAATATTTCCCCTCTAAAATTAGATACAAAAATCCCATATCCGTCAGGCTCTAGAATAACTGGTATCAAAACACTGTATACAAGCACACCATTCCAGACCGGTTTGCATGTTTTAAAGTTTGAATGGCAAACAGTAGAAAAAGCTGCAATGCGCATCTGTCACACATTTACTTGCATACCTTGTGATGCAACAGGTGTCAGAGGTACACCTAAGAATGTCAATGAAAGTGTCCTTAAAAATACTTTCACTTCATAGTTGACCTTATAAGAGAAAAGTATGGGTAACTGCAAAGCAAGTCTTGAAGCAGTGTTTTCTTAATCTCTCCTCAAAAAAAGAAAAAACTAGCCCACAGATAAGTCACTCCAAAAATGGCTGAAAAACAAACTTACAAAAAGAAAAACATGATCCATAGGTTTTTTTACCAATGCCTAGGCCAACTCTTAAATTAGAAAAAAGATCATTGTTCGCCTTATTTACATCAAAAAAGAAAGATCAGAAGGTTAATCTACAGAGGCTTTCAAAGGTAGAAAAGTTAGGCTCGTCAATGAACATGTCGTTGAAAGAAAAAAGGCTAGAAATAAACCACAGCAAGAACAAAAGTGAACCAACAGGAGGCCAAGGGAATCTGCAAAATCCACTATCCAAAGACTTAACCGTTAACACAAAAGTATTTGGACACCTTCAAATAAGTGGGTTCGGCTCTTTCAGTCACACCCGTTGCGGACAGGTGTATAAAATCTCCATAGACAATCATTGGCAGTAGAATGGCTTTACTGTAGAGCTCAGTGACTTTCAACATGGCACCGTCATAGGATGACACCTTTCCAATAAGTCAGTTTGTCAAATTTCTGCTCCGGTCAACTGTAAGTGGTATTTTGAAGTGGAAACGTCTAGGAGCAACAACGGCTCAGCCGCGAAGTGGTAGGCCACACAAAATCACTGGTAAACTAAAAAAAAAACTGTCCAAGATCAGGTTGAGTTGAACAGTCAATAAAAATAATTTCAAAAACTGAGTCTGTCCTCTGACAATATTCTTATAGAATTTTCACAAATGCCTTACTATACTTCATTCTCAAACATTCAATGAATTTATAAAAATGACCATATCTAAAAGTGATCACGTGTCAGAAAACATATTTTTATATATTTATATACAGTGCCTTGCGAAAGTATTCAACCCCCTTGAACTTTGCGACCTTTTGCCACATTTCAGGCTTCAAACAAAGATATAAAACTGTATTTTTTTTGTGAAGAATCAACAACAAGTGGGACACAATCATGAAGTGGAACGACATTTATTGGATATTTCAAACTTTTTTAACAAATCAAAAACTGAAAAATTGGGCGTGCAAAATTATTCAGCCCCTTTACTTTCAGTGCAGCAAACTCTCTCCAGAAGTTCAGTGAGGATCTCTGAATGATCCAATGTTGACCTAAATGACTAATGATGATAAATACAATCCACCTGTGTGTAATCAAGTCTCCGTATAAATGCACCTGCACTGTGATAGTCTCAGAGGTCCGTTAAAAGCGCAGAGAGCATCATGAAGAACAAGTAACACACCAGGCAGGTCCGAGATACTGTTGTGAAGAAGTTTAAAGCCGGATTTGGATACAAAAAGATTTCCCAAGCTTTAAACATCCCAAGGAGCACTGTGCAAGCGATAATATTGAAATGGAAGGAGTATCAGACCACTGCAAATCTACCAAAACCTGGCCGTCCCTCTAAACTTTCAGCTCATACAAGGAGAGGACTGATCAGAGATGCAGCCAAGAGGCCCATGATCACTCTGGATGAACTGCAGAGATCTACAGCTGAGGTGGGAGACTCTGTCCATAGGACAACAATCAGTCGTATATTGCACAAATCTGGCCTTTATGGAAGAGTGGCAAGAAGAAAGCCATTTCTTAAAGATATCCATAAAAAGTGTCGTTTAAAGTTTGCCACAAGCCACCTGGGAGACACACCAAACATGTGGAAGAAGGTGCTCTGGTCAGATGAAACCAAAATTTAACTTTTTGGCAACAACGCAAAACGTTTTGTTTGGCGTAAAAGCAACACAGCTCATCACCCTGACCACACCATCCCCACTGTCAAACATGGTGGTGGCAGCATCATGGTTTGGGCCTGCTTTTCTTCAGCAGGGACAGGGAAGATGGTTAAAATTGACGGGAAGATGGATGGAGCCAAATACAGGACCATTCTGGAAGAAAACCTGATGGAGTCTGCAAAAGACCTGAGACTGGGACGGAGATTTGTCTTCCAACAAGACAATGATCCAAAACATAAAGCAAAATCTACAATGGAATGGTTCAAAAATAAACATATCCAGGTGTTAGAATGGCCAAGTCAAAGTCCAGACCTGAATCCAATCGAGAATCTGTGGAAAGAAGTGAGAACTGCTGTTCACAAATGCTCTCCATCCAACCTCACTGAGCTCGAGCTGTTTTGCAAGGAGGAATGGGGAAAAATGTCAGTCTCTCCATGTGCAAAACTGATAGAGACATACCCCAAGCGACTTACAGCTGTAATCGCAGCAAAAGGTGGCGCTACAAAGTATTAACTTAAGGGGGCTGAATAATTTTGCACGCCCAATTTTTCAGTTTTTGATTTGTTAAAAAAGTTTGAAATATCCAATAAATGTCGTTCCACTTCATGATTGTGTCCCACTTGTTGATTCTTCACAAAAAAAACACAGTTTTATATCTTTATGTTTGAAGACTGAAATGTGGCAAAAGTTCGCAAAGTTCAAGGGGGCCGAATACTTTCGCAAGGCACTGTGCATATATATATACACATATATATAATCTTCCTGGGATGTATATGAACAGATCTAAGATTGCATATTGCTAAAACGCTATCAGTTCCACTTTAAGATCAAAAATGTATTCTGGACTATCATAGAGAAAAGACGCATATCCTTTAGCCTTTTTACATTCTATTATTAAATATTTACACCATTACCAGTAACTGAAATTTGCGTTTTGTTTTTTGCAGGTTTGGATGCAACGTCGAGGTCCAGGCCCATTTCCTTGCAGCGTGGGTAGCACTTTTGAACGCCAATTGCTAAGGACAATTTAATTTAATCAATTTGACAAAAAGGCTGTAACTTAACAAAATGTGGAAAAAGTCAAGGGGTCTGAAAACTTTCTGAAGGCACTGTATGCAAATAGCTTTTTGCCCATGTAAGAGTGTTTTGTCCTGCTTTCATTGTCTTTGGATCAGGAAGTTCAAACAATTATGTTAACCACCCAGGTTCTTCTCTTGTAATGCATCTTGCTTCTGTCCATTTTTAAAGTAATATCGTTACGCATTTTGCAAAAGAAGATCAAAGTTGTACTCTACAATATCTCAGACATGTTGGCAAGCTCTACTAATCCACTTACTTAAATCCGAAACCTCAACCATTACCATTATTAGTCAGTGAAAATGCAAATCAAGATTATATTTTGCTCCAGTTCCGACATTCAATTAAGTCTAAGCCTATTTCTTGGCACTTTCAAATATCTTCCAGACCATTTTGGGAAAGGTTGAGCAACTGACGACACTGACAAATAAACTAAAAAAAAAAGAAAATGTCCCCTTTTCAGGACCCTGTCTTTCAAAGATAAATCGTAAAAATCCAAATAACTTCACAGATCTTCATTGTAAAGGGTTTAAACACAGTTTCCCATGCTTGCACAATGAACCATAAACAATTAACGAACATGCAGCTGTGGAACGGTAATTAAGACACTAACAGTGTACAGACGGTAGGCAATTAAGGTCACAGTTATAAAAACTTAGGACACTAAAAGACACCGTTCTACTGACTCTGAAAATCACCAAAAGAAAATGCCCATGGTCCCTGCTCACCTGCGTGGACGTGCCTTAGGCATGCTGCAAGGAGGCATGAGGACTGGAGATGTGGCCAGGGCAATAAATTGTAATGTCCGTACTGTGAGACGCCTAAGACAGCGCTACAGGGAGACAGGACGGACAGCTGATCGTCCTCGCAGAGGCAGACCACGTGTAACAACACCTGCACAGGATCGGTACAGCCGAACATTACACCTGCGGGACAGGTACAGGATGGCAACAACAACTGCCCGAGTTACACCAGGAACGCACAATCCCTCCATCAGAGCTAAAACTATCCGCAATAGACAGAGAGACTGGACTGAGGGCTTGTAGGCCTGTTGTAAGGCAGGTCCTCAACAGACATCACCAGCAACAATGTTGGGCACAAACCCAGTTGTTGGGTTTGGGTTTGTGCAACAATGTTGGGCACAAACCCCAGATTCGCATCTATCGTCGAAGGAATGAGCATTACACTGAGGCCTGTACCCTAGTGCGGGATCGATTTGGAGGTGGAGGGTCCGTCATGGTCTGGGGCGGTGTGTCACAGCATCATCGGACTGAGTTTGTTGTCATTGCAGGCAACCTCAACGCTGTGCGTTACAAGGAAGACATCCTCCTCCCTCATAAGGTACCCTTCCTGCAGGCTCATCCTGACATGACCCTCCAGCATGACAATGCCACCAGCCATACTGCTCGTCCTGTGCGTGATTTCCTGCAACACATGAATGTCAATGTTTTGCCATGGCCAGCAAAGAGCCCGGATCTCAATCCCATTGAGCACGTCTGGGACCTGAAGGATCAGAGGATAAGGGTTAGGGCCAATCCCCTCAGAAATGTCTGTAAACTTGCAGGTGCCTTGGTGGAAGAGTGGGGTATCTTACAGCAAGAACTGGCAAATCTGGTGAGGAGATTTACTGCAGTACTTAATGCAGCTGGTGGCCACACCAGATACTGACTTACTTTTGACCCCCTTGTTCAGGGACACAATCTTCCATTACGGTTAGTCAGATGTCTGTGGAACTTGTTCAGTTTATGTCTCAGTTGTTGAATCTTATGTTCATACAAATATTTACACGTTAAGTTTGCTGAAAATAAACGCAGTTGACAGTGAGAGGACGTTTCTTTTTCTGCTGAGTTCATACTCATCCTCTGAATTTTTGACATTGTAGACTTCAGAGGGAAAGTTCAAATGATTTACAATTGGCTGGAAGAGGAGGACTAGTAGGTAGTTCTACATTACAGCCAATTGCTGTAGCAGATGAGGATAGCACAAAAGGTACCATATTTTGGGAGATTGTTGGCCTGCTGTTGTCATTCAGTTGGTGTTTGGCTAAATATCTGAAGTTGGGTTGACTTGACTTTCAAAATAACCCTTTTCTGCAATGCGTAGTGACAATTCTGGGAGGCTGAATACATTTCCTGTCAGAATATCAATGGGCGTTAAGCCATTCCATGAACAATCTTTGATTAAATGTTCTTCGTGGCGATAGTGTTGGCCATGATTAGGATATACCAGTCTTGCATCTTGTTCCATTTTTTTTCTCCCCTGAGATTTCTTTGACATTCTTTTAGGAAAATGATCTGAAAGCACTGGGTTTGTTTTTTGTTGCACGGCTTTGAAATCACACTTGGTATTATGAACACTTCTTTCGACATTTCACCCTTTCGCAAGAGCTCAGGTTTGTGTTTCCGAACCGTCACTTTACTCGAAATCCATAATAGAAATTGATAACGTCTCTGATTTTGCAAACTGTGATCAAAATTGTATTCTAGAATATCAGAGAGCAAACAAAATACCCACCCATCTTTTCCAATCCAATCTTACCTCAACGATTCTTACGCAAGTATGTATGAACCTCGATAACAACACTGTTAGTCAGTAAATTCAATTCCAGTTTCGTTTGTGCAGGTTTGGATGCAACATCAATGTCCAGACCTACTTCATGAGAGATCGGGTAGCACTCTTACACCCATGTGTGTGTTAAACGTCACATATGATTGGTCTAAGTTGGTGACATTTTGCTTCGTTTCATCAGCACAAAGTGCAAGGTCAATCTTAATCAGAGATGCTCTCTAGCTTGACTTCCAGCAAATTGCCTCCCTTCGACGCCCTGGCTATTAACATGTCCATTTCTTTTTTTTTCTTCATTAAAGCCAACCTCCTCCTTTTTGTTACTTCTTTCAGCCTTTGGTATTTCGGCTCAAGTGTTGCTGTAGTGGCCTTCTGGTTATTGGAAATCTCTGCAGAATTCCTTTGTTTGCGACGTTTTTTCATGAAAGTATCCTTGTAAAATTCACATCTCCTTTGACCTTGTAACTGTGTCCTTCTCCTCAAAACTGATCCTAACACATCCATAATCTCATGAGCCAGCTCAGTTGTCCCACTTTGTAAATCCAGATCAAAATTTTGTTCTAGAACATCACAGACAACGTGCCTGTAAGTTCCACACACATCTGAGGCAAAATCAGCCAATTCTAACATGACATCTCTGGTCAATAGATGCAAGTCAAGTTTATCCTTTTTCACAAATTTAGATTTCACATCCAGGTCAAGTCCTTTTTCTTTACAGAGAGGGTAGAGGTACTCCAATGCTTCTTCTATTGTGGTTTCTGTCTGGACATGTTGAGGATAGATCACATCCAGATCAGCCTCATTCTTTGTGCATATTTCATTAGGTCCCTTTTCAGGGCCAAGGAGTGCAGCCTCATCCGCACACCGTGTTAAAACTGTCTCAGTAAAGAGGCTTTCAGTCTTCACATGCGGAGGAGATATCAAGTCCACAACAGACTCCTCCTTTATACAGACGCCAAAGGGTGTTCGATTTTGTGAGACGCTGCTATGCAAATTGGACCTTGCCCATTTAAGAGAGGAGTCTCTTGCTTTGATTGTCTTTGGATCAGGAAGTTCAAACACTTCTGCTAACCACTCAGGTTGTTTCCTCCTGTGATTTTTTTTCATGTCTTTTAGTTTTAACAAAGTCCGGGCGGAAAATTCATATCGTACTTCATCACCAATACCAAGATCAAAGTTGTATTCTAGAATATCAGCAATAACATGCTGGTGAGCTCTATTAATCTCTTTAGCATATTGAGACACCTCAACCATTACACCATTTGTCAGTAAATGACGATCAAGTTTCTGTTTCGCTCCAGATCCAACATTGAAATCTACACCCAGTTCTTTGCACTTCGGGTATGGAGCTTTCCAAAACCTTCCAAACTGTCTTGGGGTTTTTCTTGAGTAATGGTCACGACACTGCCTTATATACTCATCCTCTATCGTTTTTTGGCATTGCAGTCTTCGTCTTTCATCGCCATTGTAGTCTTCGTCTTCATCAGAAGGAAAGTTGAATGGCTCACAATAATCGGAAAGAATAGGCCTCGGTCTAGTAGATACAGCTAAATTACATCCGCTTTCTGTAGCAGGTGAGGTTAGCACAGAAGGAGTGTCAGTACTATATCTTGCTAGATGAACATTGTCAGCAGGCAATGGCAATTCATTATCAGTCTGGGTTTGGTTTACGCTAAACACCTGTGAAGTTGGGTTGATTTGAGCTTCAAATGAACCACAGTGAGTGAATGCAGGTTTGGATGCAACATCAAGGCCCAGACCTATTTCATGACAGAGTGGGTAGCAATCTTTCACCAGTTCTTTAGTGTTAAACGTCACATTTGAATGTTCTAAGTTGGTAACATTTTGCTTTGTTTCATCAGCACAAAGTGCAAGGTCAATCTTATCAGAGATGCTCTCTAGCTTGACCCAATGAGGTTCTACTTGTCTGACTTCCAGCAAATTGCCTCCCTTCGACACCCTGGCTATTAACATGTCCATTTCTCTTTTTTTTCTCATTAAATCCAACCTCCTCCTTTTTGTTACTTCTTTCAGTCTTCGGTATTTCGGCACAAGTGATGCTGTAGTGAAATTCAGTCTACGGAAATTCTCTGCGGGATTCTTATGTTTGGGTCGTTTTTTCATGAAAGTATCCTTGTCATATCCACATCTCCTTCGCTTTTGTATATCTGTCATTTTCAACAAAGCGTGTAGCTTATACATAATATCTTCAGCGAGCTCAGTTTTCCCACTTTGTAAATCCAGATCAAAATTTTGTTCTAGAACATCACAGACAACCTGCCTGTAAGTTCCACACACATCTGAGGCAAAATCAGCCAATTCTAACATGACATCTCTGGTCAATAGATGCAAGTCAAGTTTATCAATTTTCACACATTTAGACTTTACATCCAGGTCAAGTCCTTTTTCCTTACAGAGAGGGTAGAGGTACTCCAATGCTTCTTCTAGTGTGGGCATCATTAAGGATTGCTTCATTGTTATGTCTGTCTGAGTGAAGATGGTTTCTGTCTGGACATGTTGAGGATAGATCACATCCAGATCAGCCTCATCCTTTGTGCATTTTTCATTAGGTCCCTTTTCAGGGCCAAGGAGTGCAGCCTCATCCGCACACCGTGTTAAAACTGTCTCAGTAAAGAGGCTTTCAGTCTTCACATGCGGAGGAGATATCAAGTCCACAACAGACTCCTCCTTTATACAGACGTCAAAGGGTGTTCGATTTTCTGAGACGCTGCTATGCAAATTGGATCTTGCCCGTTTAAGAGAGGAGTTGCTTGCTTTGAGTGTCTTTGGATCAGGAAGTTCAAACACTTCTGCTAACCACCCAGGTTGTGTCCTTCTGTAATTCTTTTTCATTTCTTTTAGTTTTAACAAAGTCCGGGAGGAAAATTCATATCGTACATTACCAACACCAAGATCAAAGTTGTATTCTAGAATATCATAGATAACATGCTGGTGAGCTCTACTAATCTCTCTAGCATATTGAGACACCTCAACCATTACACCATTTGTCAGTAAATGACGATCAAGTTTCTGTTTCGCTCCAGATCCAACATTGAAATCTACACCCAGTTCTTTGCACTTCTGGTATGGAACTTTCAAAAACCTTCCAAACTGTCTTGGGGTTTTTCTTGAGTAACTGACACGACACTGCCGTATATACTCATCTATCGTTTTTTGGCATTGCAGTCTTCGTCTTTCATCGCCATTGTAGTCTTCGTCTTCATCAGAAGGAAAGTTGAATGACTCACAATCGGAAAGAATAGGCCTCGATCTAGTAGATACAGCTAAATTGCAGCCGCTTTCTGTAGCAGGCGAGGTTAGCACAGAAGGAGTGTCAGTACTATATCTTGCCAGATGAACATTGTCAGCAGGCAATGGCAATTCATTATTGGTCTGGGTTTGGTTTACGCTAAACACCTGTGAAGATGGGTTGATTTGAGCTTCAAATGAACCACAGAGGGTGAATGCATTTGCTATGGGAATATCACTGGACGGTGATCCATGCCATGACTCCTCTTTGAGAAAATGCCCTTCAGATGTGCTAACGGGATCTTGGGCATTACAGAAATAAACCACTTTGACAGCATTATTCTCCCCATCACTTGGGCCTGTCTTTTCAGGGAAAAGACGTAAAATCTGCCCTTGACTTGTTGTTTGGGAACTGATAGAAGGTACATGTGAATGCTCTTTTGGTAAACCCACATAGGAACACGAAGACCATGGGACAGTTGGGGATATTCCCATGTCATTCTCCTCAAGCTTTACATCAATCTCAGAAAGAAAATAACTGTCTGATAAATTGTTGGTAGTTTGGATCACTGTATAGTCATGTTCATATGTTGAATCGGTTTTGGTTTCCAGATAACTTGTTTCTGTGTTTCTTGACACTGGAGAATGTGGGTAATCTATACAGGCATTAATTGAATCAGACCAAATGGTTACTTGGGATCTCTCTGCTTCATCGTCCTCTATCTTAACATCCATTTTGCACCAATAAACTACAAAAACATACTCAAAAAGCCCTGATGACAATCTCTAAACTGAAAACAGTCGATTGTTAGATATGACAGAACAACTTATTTAAAAAAGGAAAGTCAACGTCACTTTACGGTACAACCAGTCACCAGCAGCAATTAGTCATTTATTTAATATTGATAAATACTGTAAATACTGTAAGTTCTATTTCAAACCCACCCATCAGACTCGCTGCTAAAAAAAATATAATTCACCAATTTGCGACTACCCGTGTCTTTCCAATACATACATGGGATATAAAAATTACCATTCAAACCAAGCTAGCCAGCCAACTTCATAGCTAGCTAACGAGCTAGCTAGCTAGCTAAATGACAACAAACGCCTAAATCGTATTTAGCGATGTATCTAACGTTAGCTATTTAGATGTAACTTTTTATTGTGTTTTGCTAACTAGGTTAATGCGGTTAGCAACTGCTAACCAGTCGTTAGCAAGCTAGCTAGTTGTCCATAACATAGCTAGCTAGCGTTAAGTTTGCTACTAGGCTACCTACCTAAAATAACGTAACGTTACCTTTACTGGTGGTGGACTACAGCAAATCCCTTGGCCTGCATTGTGTTTAAAGAAAATCGAGACACAAAAAGATGACTTCACAGATCTGTTCAGCGTTATTTCTTAAAACTGCCTGCTAGCTAACAGCAGCATGCAACGGAGTGGAATTTAGCAACCTCGTCAGGTGGTTGTGGCTAGTTGGGGTACAGCTACAGACGAACGTGACGTTATTCTCCCGTCGTGCAATTCGGTTTTGACTATTTCACAGATGATCCGTTATATTGACCAGATACTATAGTGACTAGGGCCCGAAAGGTTGCAAGATAGAATCCCCAAGCTGACAAGGTAAAAATCTGTCGTTCTTCTCCCGAACAAGGACGTTCCTAGGCTGTCATTGTAAATAAACATTTGTTCTTAACTGACTTGCCTAGTTAAATATATATATATATTTTTTTTAATAAATAAGGCTGCAGTACGGTGATCACCACTGACCCAGATATGCCAAGACCCTCAAAATGCCTTATACCTGTGGTGGCATCGGTGTAGATGATCAGGTCCTGTACATATCCTGTCAGAGAGCCACGTAAACAGAGAACTTGACTCCAAATCTGTGACGCTTTGATGGGATGTAATTGGCAGAATGTAAGCCTCCCTTTCCAAGCCATGTGAGGCTCTTTTTATGCCAGCGACAGTCTTTTCTTTCAGTTCATGAGAATACTTGCAAACAAATTATGCACATTTAGTAGGCTAAAGACATTATGAATGTTGATACATTTGAAAAGAGCCTTGGGGTTTTCTGTAATATGATTATGGGCATACCTGTTGGTTTCCTGCACCACACTCTCCACCAATTCCTCAAGGAACAGTTTAAAACACTCTGCCTCTGAGGAGGTAGGCAGGGTGCTTTGTATGCCAGACAGGGTGTCATTGAAGTCTATCTCTGATTGTTTGAAGTGACAGGATCTCCAGCAGCAGGGTTTCGACCTCCTCAACTTCAACCTCTTCTCCCTTACAGCCTACAAGATTGGCAGTAGCACCAGCATCTTGGGAAGGTGAGGGATGATCATTGCCTGCAATGTTGGGCAGGGCACCATTGTCACTCTCATACACAGGTTCTTCAGAATTACAAAATATCTATTGTACCTACTCATCAGTAAGGCGTTTCCTTTTGAAACCGGACATTATCTCTATACTCAAAGGCTATCAGTGTCTGTCAAGAGTTACGTTTTTTGTCATGACTGACTTAGATTGTAGGTATGGTTACTCTGGGTTGCCAGTTTAGACCCCTCCTTCCCAGGAGTTTTATTTTTATTCAGATTATAAACATCTGTGTTTATTGATGAATCACCCATCATAGTAATATTTCCTCCATCATATCCCCTCATGACACCTTCCCCCATTTCCACCCCATGGAATTGAAAACCCCCACAAATTAAATTACCCCCCCGTTTTCCTGTGTGTGGGTGGCAGAAATATTCACACTTCATCATATTGTTGCACTGTGCGCATCCTCTGCATAGCTACTATTTGGTAGAGGGCGTAAAAGAGCTTGGCTAATTTTCTTTTGTGGCTGGCAGTTGGCATGAACCAATTTATCGCGTAAATTGCGACCTCTCCTATACACAATACGTGGTGGATATTTAAATTCAGCCGGCAAAACTGGGTCCGATGATAAAATATGCCAGTGTTTCTTGACCACACCTCACACTTTTCGCGAATTCAAAGTATATGTACTTTTGAACATTACGGAGTGTTCTTTGGCTTTAGCGAGTCTTTTTTGTAGCAGTTCATCTCGTGTTTTTTCCAATGCCAAATTAAGAGCCTCATCCACACATTGTGACGAGTAGCCTCTTCTTAGAAAACTCATGCGCATCTCCGCTGCTTTTTCTAGATAATCCTCTGTGGAGGCATATACGGCGCAGTCTAAAAAAATGTCTTCTTGGAAGTCCTCTTTTTAATGGCTCAGGGTGGAAGCTGTCACCCTGTAATAGAGTATTACTGTTTGTTTCTTTTCTATACAGAGTTGTAAACAGGGTTCCATTTGATTTCTCAATCCACATATCGAGATAATGAACACTTTGAGTGTCAAATTCAATAGTGAATTTGAGATTAGGGTCAATGTCATTGAGTAATGCCATAAAATCTGACAGTTCTTCAGTTCTATATGGTGGTGGCAGAAATATTCACACTTCAACATATTGTTGCACTGTGCGCAACCTCTGCATTTATAGCAACCATTCGGTAGAGGGCGGTAAAGAGCCTGGCTGATTTTCTTTTGTGGCTGGTAGTTGGCATGGACCAATTTATCTCATAAATTGCGACCTCTCCAATATACAATAAGTGGTGGATTCTTAAATTCAGCTGGAAAAGCTGGGTCCGATGATAAAACATTTCTTGACAGCATCAACCATTTTTTGCAAGTTCAAAGTGTATGTGGTGGTGAACATTCCAGAAAGTTATTTAGCTCTAGTGGGTCTTTTTGTAGCAGTTCATCTCGTGTTTTCCCCAATGCCAAATGAAGAGCTTCATCCACACATTGTGGAGAATAGGTTTCTAAGAAGAGGCTATCACGCATCTCCGCTGCTTTTTCTAGATAATCCTCTGTGGAGGCATTTACTGCACAGTCTGAAAAACTGGCTTCTTGGAAGTCCTCTTTTTAATGGCTCAGGTTGGAAACTGGCCCCCTGTAATATATTATTTCTGTCTGTTTCTGTTCTATACAGGGTGGTAAACAGGGTTCCATTTCATTTCTCAATCCACATATCGAGGTAATGAACACGTTTAGTGTCACATTCAATCGTGAATTTGAGATTGGGGTCAATATCATTGAGTAATGCCAGAAAGTCTGACAGCTCTTTTTCCGTTCCTCCTCATATGCAAAAACATGCTGTCAATATATCGATACCACTTCAGGACTTTATTCAAAAATTTATTTTTGTTTTCATTATTAACAAAACGTTCTTCAAAAAGACCCACATAAAGGTTAGCATGTCTCGGAGCGAATGTGAAGCCCATCGACGTTCCATTCGTTTGTAGGTGGTATTCATCATCAAACCTGAAATAGCTGTACGTCAAAACATATTCAGCTCTAGAATAAAGTTTGTTGGTGGCTATTCGTTAGTATCTCTGTCTCTCAAATAGTGTGCTAGTGCTGCCAGCCCCCTCCCCCCACATGGGGAATGCTGGTATATTGACTCTCGACATCTAATGTGACCAAAATACAGTCTTCTTTTAAACCCGTTATTGGTGATATCTTGTTTATGAAGTCTATAGAGTATTTTACATATGATAGCAATGATTGCACATGAGATTTAATAAAAGAGTCAACAAAGTTCGACAATGGCTCTAGCATTGAGCCTATTCCTGCAACCACTGGTCTGCCTGGATAGTTGCCTTGTGTTTTAAGTTTGTGTAATTTCGGTAAAATGTATAAGCATGGACGTATGGCACATTTGCAGCAAATATATTCATATTCAGGTTTTGAGATGAGGTTGTTTAATAGGGCTCCAGATTAGAGCAGATTTCCCTCTGGAACACCTGTGTGGGATCAACAGACTTGTCTCTGAATTTCTTCTTTATATTTATCATAGTCTAAAACAACCACAGCACCTCCCTTGTCTGCAGGTTTTATAAACAGAGATGAATCTTTCATTAATTCATTGAGTGCCAGTTCTTCTGTTCTAGGGAGATTCTTCTGAATGTGGTTTGTTTGTCTCGTATATACTGATATGGCTTCTTGTTCGACTAACCTACAATAGGTATTAATCGAGGAGTTGTTAACCATGGGATATAATTTGCTTTTGGCCTTAAAATGGGTACCAGTTCTTTGATGTGTTACTAGGCCCGAATCAGTGTTTTGCAAAAGTACATGCTTAAGTTTAATCTTGCGAAATAATTTAAACAGATCTACTTTCGTATCGAATGGTTTATCTGTACATGTAGGTACAAAAGAGAGGCCCTTAGATAAGACTGAGACTTGAGCGTCAGTAAGGTCTTTTTTGGAGAGGTTAATTACCACGTCCCGCTGTAGCTCCGTGTCCACGGCCTGTGTTCCTGGTCTCCTCTTCGACTGCTTGCCTCTCCTGCATCGTTTATTTTCTTTCCTGGAGCCCTCTGTTGCTTCCGGGCTAAAAAAGCGGACTGTGTGCGATGGTAGCTGGAGTCACTGTCTGTAGGGAATTGGCTCTCGGTGGATGCCTCTGTTTCCATGTCCTCCCGCTGCTGCGTATCTGTATCCTCCGATCAGCGGTGCGTCCCCTTCGTCAGCCTCTCCGTGCTCCTGTCCTTGGGCCTTCCCATGCGTACACCTGGTTGAGCTGGTAGTCCTCTGTGTCTCGCTGGTATTTCTTGATCTTTGTTGCTTGTAGAGAGTCTCTGTGTTTCCCAATGGACTGCTTGATCGTGTCGTCTATGGCTGTAAAATTAGGGCCTAGAACCTCCTTCATTATAGCCTCATGTTCGCTAATCTTAACTTCAACTTCTTTCACTTCCTTCGACACATGTTCAACGATTAATAGCATTAAATCTAATGTTGAGTATTTCACCCCATTGCTGAACAAAAGTTTTGTCGTTTTTCCCTATTGTAGGCTCCTTCTGTATTCTCAGTCCTCTTGGAATGCGCTTGTTGCGCCAATACTCGCTAAGAGTGGTGCCATGCAGGAACAAACGTGTTTCTTTCTCTCTGAGTCTCTGTAGTTGGATTTTGAGTTCGACAGTCGAGCGTGGAACTGGGTTGTCTATGTTGGAGGTAGGAAAAATAATCTTATTGGCGTCTTCTTGTGTGAATGAAAGGGTACTTGCACAATGCGTGGTAAGTGAGTTTATCTCTCGTAGTGGATCCATTGTATACTTGGTACGTCTTTTACTTTTGTGTATACTTACAAGATTCCAGAGTGCGGATTGAAAAATAGTTATACAAAATTCAAAAGGCACTCGCACATCTGAGCAATCTTATTTGCAGGTGCATGGCAACAATTGAACAAGATGAAGGAAAAAGGGTCTCTGTATTTTGCCTCCAACCCCCTTCGATGTGTAGAACGGATGTGGGTGGGGCCAGGTCTACATAAGGGTGCACATTTTTTTAAATCCCAAAAGCTCTGACGAAGGCCGTGTGGCCGATACGTAAGCTTATTAAAGATCGGTGATACTATCAAGAGCAGTGATACTATCAGGAGCAGTGTGCGGTTTCCTTTTTCCTCAGCTAAAGACTTACAGAAATCTCTGTAAGATGCTAACATCTCTGTTGACGAGTCTACAATTTGTAAAATACTAAACAAGAATGGTGTTCATGGGAGGACAGCATGGAAGAAGCCACTGCTGTCCAACAAAAACATTGCTGCACATCTGAAGTTCGCAAAAGATCACCTGGATGTTCCACAGCGCAACTGGCAAAATATTCTATATTGGTTGAGGTTATTGCTGCCAAAGGAGGGTCAACTTGTTATTAAATCCAAGGGTTCACATACTTTTCCCAACCTGCACTGTGAACGTTTACACAGTGTGTTCAATAAAGACATGAAAAATGATCATTGTTTGTGTGTTATTAGTTTAAGCAGACTGTTTGTCTAGTGTTGTGACTTAGATGAAGATCAGATACAATTTTCTGACCAATTTATGCAGAAATCCTGGTCATTCTAAAGGGTTCACATACTTTGTCTTCCCACTGTAAGTAAACATACTTTAAAGTTCTACTTAAGTTGTTTTGGGGGGTATCTGTACTTTACTATTTATATTTTTGACAACTTTTACTTTTATTTCACTACATTCCTAAAGAAAATATTGTACTTTTTACTCCATACATTTTCCCTGACAACCTAAAGTACTCGTTACATTTTGAATCATTAGCAGGACAGGAAAATTGTGAAATTCACACACTTATCAACAGAACACATGGTTATCCCTACTGCCTATGGTCTGGTGGACTCACTAAACACAAATGCATTGTTTGTAAATAATGTCTGAGTGTTGGAGTGTGCCCCTGGCTATCCGTAATTTTTTTAAACAAGAAAATGGTGTTGTTTGCTTTGCTTATTATAAGGAATTTGAAATTATTTATACTTTTACGTTTGATACATACATATATTTTAGCTATTCCATTTACTTTTGATACTTAAGTATATTTTAAACCAAATACTTTCAGACTTTCACTCAAGTAGTATTTTACTGGGTGACTTACTTCTTCTTCAGTCATTTTCTATTAAGGTATCTTTACTTAAGTATGACGATTGGGTAGATTTTCCACCACTGCTCCATAGTAACTAATATCAGCTGGAGCCATTGATGTGAGTGGCGAGCACCACAGTACACCGCCAAGAGTCAGCCGCTGATTCAGTGAGACCGGAAGTTCCAGAGGTGACAGTCCATGTCAAGTCCGAGAGAGAACCCAAAGCGTTCAGAGGTGACAGCTCTGACAGATCCACAGTTCAAGAGTAGGTCGACATCACAAAAGCTTATCTGGAAAGATGTGATGTGACTGATTAGGCGGAAGAGATCATGAACAGGTTGATGGGAAAAGCAAGGGATGTCGTGAAGATTGGCTTGCGGAGTGACAAGTCAGTGGATGTCATACTATCACATTCTCCTGCAGTACTTCAGTGACATGTCATCCTGTCTGCCGCTTGAAGACTTCTACAGTCCCAGACCCAAGCTAAAGAAGAACCTAATCAACTACTGGATCAGGCTCAACAAAGCAGCAGATCAAGCCGATAAGAGTTTACGTAGACAGGGTGGGAGGATGGAAAATATAATTCAACAAGTGGTTCGCATGTTTGTGAAAAATTTCCCTGATCCTGCAGGTTCAACTGCAAAGCACTTGTCATGACGTTGGCCTGGGGGTAGGTTTATGACAGTCATAAATACCTCTCCCCCTTTTTCCTCTCTCTACCCTACTGATGTGACATTTGAAAATCCTTTCGTTAACATAGAGATTCTGGGAAAATCAAAAGGTAGGGGGAAATGAACCATATTCTGGGAATCCGACCAGTTGAACATATGCAGTGGTACTTAATGAATATGATGTCAGTTCGGTTGTCATCTGAGACATGTCAGAATGGTTCAGATAATAACTACAGAACGAAGCCAACCTCAGCGTGAGCTTTGGTTGCAAATGGTATGAACTTTGAACTCTTATTCACTACAGAAGTGATACGTCCTAGCCGTTGAGTTAGCAACAGCAGCTGCAAATGTGGGATAGGAAAGAACAGACAGAGTATCCCGTCTGCCACACAAAGAAGTTACTACAACGCATCCAATTTACCAGCAGACATTCTTCAAAGGACGAAGGACTCTGTTGGGCAATACGGCCTTCCATCTACCACCAACCTACCGAAGCGCAGCTCAGAGTAAATATTTATTGCATTTTCCTTTTCCAAATGGCCGGTAATTTAGAATGGATAAGATTCTGTATTTACGACAGAGTAGCTGCCTACGGCCCGATAGAGACATCGCTTCTCCCTTTTTTTCTTCAGTCTTCCCGCTCTTTCACTCAAACCCTGCCCCCTTTTCTTTGTGTAACCAGCTGTCATATCTATTCCGTCCGCTAGGGACGTTTTCCTTTATGATATAATTTGTAATCAAGGTATGATTCATTCTGTGTATATGTAATTCTGTGTGATTAGTTAGGCATTTAGTAAATAAATAATTAAACCCAATTTTGTATTGCTGATTCAATTTGTTAGCCAGAGTTCGTGAAGATAACCAAGAATTTACAACTTTCAGATGAGACTGAAATAAGGTGACGATTAATATTGACTGCTGTTGATGGAAAATATTACTAGTTCATTCGGAAGATAACTGCTCTATAAATATTATTTCGTGGTGACCCGACTTTCTAGTTAATTACATTTACATGATTAGCTCAATCAGTTCATATTAATTTCAGAGAAAGGAATTTATAGAATAGCATGTCATATCACTTAATCCGCCAAAGACACTAAACACTTCATGAATGGAACTCCAAAGATGTGCAGGTGAGTGTCAACAGCTTTCAGAGGGAGCAGAGAGCCTTAATGAGACAAGGCAGCTTTTCACAGCCGAAGAGTCATTCCACTGCTCTGCATGACAGCAATCTCTACTGCAGGCCACACTGCCTTCTCCCACCTGGACAAGAGGACCATCTATGTCAGAATGCTGTTCATTGAAAAGCTCAGAGTTCAACACCATAGTGCCCTCCAAGCTCGTCTCTAAGATAAGGACCCTGGGACTGAACACCTCCCTCTGCAACTGGATCCTGGACCAGAGGGTAAGGGTAAGCAACAACACATCCGCCACACTGACCATCAACACAGGGGCCCATCGGGTGCAGGCTTAGTCCCATCTTGTACTCCCTGTTCACCCATGACTGTGTGGTATTGCACAACTCCAATATCATCATTACGTTTGCTGATGACACAACGGTGGTATGCCTGATCACCGATGCCAATGAGACGGCCAACAGGGAGGAGATCAGAGACCTGGCAGTGCGGTGCCAGGGCAACAACCTCTTCCTCAATGTCAACAAGACAAAGGAGCTGGTTGTGGACTACAAGAAATGGAGGGCCGAGCTCGCCACCTTCCACATCAACAGGGCTCTTGTAGAGCAGGTCGAGAGCTTCAAGTTCCTCGGTGTCCACATTACTAAGGAACTGTCATGGTCCACACACATCTACAGTTGTGAAAAGGGCACAACACCTCTTCCCCCTCAGGAGGCTGAAAAGATTTGGCATGGGTCCTCAGAGCCTCAAAAAGTTATACAGCTGCACAATTGAGAACATCTTTACTGGCTGTATAACTGCTTGGTATTGAAGGGCTTTGCATTAAACCGCAAGGCACTACAGAGGATAGAGCTCCCTGCCATCCATGACCTCTATACCAGGCAGTGTCAGAGGAAGGCCCTAAAAATTGTCTCCAGCCACCCAAGTCATAGACTGTTCTCTCTGCTGCCGCACGGCAAGCAGTACCATGTCTGGAACCAACAAGAACCTGAATACTGCTAAATAGTTCACCAAATAGCTACCCAGACTATCTGCGTTGATCCTTTTTGCACAAACTTTGATTAATCACATAAGCTGCTGCTACTGTTTTTCTATCCTTACGTGATGAATAACAAGTCATTTGAATTTGATTTGTAACTTTCGGGTCTTTGTTAGAAATGCCTTGCTTGTGTATGTAGCTTTGCCAGATTGAGGTTTACAGAGAGAAATGACAAAAATAATTGTATGTGTGTGTTATTTCAAAGCATATGTGGTAAACTGTGGGGTTGAGCATGCAGAGATCAACACAGAGACAAGGAGGGTTTAGTCCACAAAAACAACTTTACAAGGACAGAAAATAAACATAACAAAGACAATCACATAGGTTTCACGCGGTCCTTCTTCTCTGCTTTTGCTCTGTGTCGGTCTCTCCCCATTCTCCATCGCGGTGTGCCACAGTGCTCCTTTTATTTGGCCTCCACGGCTGGTTGGCACTTTCCCCTAATTACCTCCACCTGGAGCTATCTGGGTCGGGGTGCCCAGCTCACGTATTCCCAGCAGAGGGAGCCAACGTCTCATCAGGTCCCTCCCCTCTATTACCATCCCCCAGGGTAGGCCTACTGGGATACCACACATAGTTAATTTGGTTCCATGCTCATGCTGGCCAATAGAAGTGGATGAAACTCATTCTTCACTACACGGTTAAAGACTGGTCATCCCTCATCCAGTCACATTCTCTGTTCTCTCCAGTAATCATTACTAGACAACGCGCTAATATTGATGTGTTGTAGACAGATGGTTACATTCTCTGGTGTATTGAGAGATCTGCCTCAGTCCTCTGACTAACATAAATAAAGTGTGACTCATGGGGTGCATCTCAATAGTCTGAAGTGTCTTTCTTGGTCTCCTTACACCTAATCTGTGAAAACTGCAATCGAGTTAAATCAAATACCTGTAACTTCAGGTATCCCCACCATATTGTTTTCACCTATTCTTTATTTTCAGTTCAGTGCAGATGATGGAGAGGAAGCGGGTGAAAACTATTGAGCTGCACCTTCAAACAAAACAGTAAAGTGTTGTTGTTTTTGTTGATTTCTTAGTGAGAGGGAGGACCAGTGGGGTCGTGTGCAGATCAACAGACTACAGCTCAGGGGATCTCCCTAAAGCTCTGAGGGCATATCTCGTTATCCAGAGGCACCCACAGCCAGAGGCACTAAACTGAACTCTGAGTAAACTCTAGTGTGGTGAAGGGGATAGCCGCTCTGGGTTAGGATTAGATATAGAAATTAATTAATGTATCAAAAAACAGGAGGGAGGGATGCATTTCCCATTTCTGATACTTTGAAATCTGTAGCTTTGTGGCCTCTGTTCTCTTATGCCTATGGATTCCTTACAGATCAGAGGCTGTGGACTTTAATTACCAGCTGGTTTCTGTTGCAACCAGCCTTGAGGTTTTGTTATGTTTTGTGACAAAACTGCACATTTTAGAGTGGCCTTTTATTGTCCCCAGCACAAGGTGCATCTTTGTTATGATCATGCTGATTAATCAGCTTCTTGATATGCCACAACTGTCAGGTGGATGGATTATCTTGGCAAAGGGGAAATGCTCACTAACAGGGACGTAATCAAATTTGTAAACGAAATTTGAGATAAATAAGCATTTTGTGTGTATGGAAAACTTATGGGATCTTTTATTTCAACTCATGAAGCATGGGACCAACATTTTACATGTTGCGTTTATATTTTCATTCAGTATACATAACACTCATCACATTTCTCACATTAGTCTTGGTAGTTGGTACAGACAGACATCTGGCTGAACTCAGTCTCAGCTTATCCCACTGGCTTTAACTACAGGGACAGAGGATCAATTCAACTACATGAATCATCAGGAACAATCATATAAATCCCATAAATGGCTCAGTATTCTCAGATCCCAGTAACCTAAATACACCCACACTATATCCCAAATGGCACCCTATTCCCTATATAGTGCACTACTTTTGACCAGAGCCCTATGGACCCTGGTCAAAAGTGCCCTGAGTAGGGAATATGATGCCATTTGGGACTCAGACCCATCCAGCCACCCATCTGCCGTAACAAGCCGTGACCCAGACTGCTTCTCTGTATCTGGGCACACAGCACTACTCTGGGGCTATTTCCAGACCCACTCATATTAAGCAAAAAGCAGAGGATAAGATCTGGGGACTGTGATGAACACAGCAGAGGATTTAGTTGTTGTGATGTGGCCGGCACGTTACCTTAAACGTGTGTTATGTTTGGGGCAAATCCAATACAACACATTACTGAGTATTTATATATTTTAAAGCATAGTGGTGGCTGCATCATGTTATGGGTCTGCTTGTAATCGTTAAGGAATGGAGAGGTTTTCAGGATAAAAAAGAAAAGGAATGGAGCCAAGCACAGGCAAAATCCTAGAGAAAAACCTGGTTCAGTCTGCTTCCCACCAAACACTGGAGGATTAATTCGCGTTTTAGCAGAACAATAACCTAAAAAACAACACTGGAGTTGCTTCAAATAACGTCAAATCAAATCAAATTTTATTGGTCAAATACACATGGTTAGCAGATGTTAATGCGAGTGTAGCGAAATGCTTGTGCTTCTAGTTCCAACAATGCAGTAATATCTAACAAGTAATCTAACAATTTCACAACAACTACCTTATACACACAAGTGTAAAGGAATGAATAAGAATATGTACATATAAATATATGGATGAGCGATGGTCGTCCCGCATATGCAAGAAGAGTAGATGGTATAGAATAGAGTATATACATATGAGATGAGTAATGTAGGGTAAGTAAACATGATATAAAGTGGCATTGATTAGTCCCATTTTTTACTATTATTGTGGCGAGAGAGTTAAGTCAGTATGTTGGCAGCAGCCACTCAATGTTAGTGGTGGCTGTTTAACAGTCTGATGGCCTTGAGATAGAAGCTGTTTTTCAGTCTTTCTGTCCCCGCTTTGATGCACCTGTACTGACCTCGCCTTCTGGATGATAGTGGGGTGAACAGGCGGTGGCTCGGGTGGATGTTGTCCTTGATGATCTTTTTGGCCTTCCTGTGACATCGGGTGGTGTTGGTGTACTGGAGGGCAGGTAGTTCGCTCCCGGTGATGCGTTGTGCAGTCCTCACTACCCTCTGGACAGCCTTACAGTTGTGGGTGGAGCAGTTGCCGTACCAGGCGTGATTCACCCCAACAGGATGCTCTCGATTGTGCATCTGTAAAAGTTTGTGAGTGTTTTCGGTGATAAGCCGCATTTATTCAGGCTCCTGAGGTTGAAGAGGCGCTGCTGCGCCTTCTTCATCACGCTGTCTGTGTGGGTGGACCATTTCAGTTTGTCCGTGATGTGTACGTCGAGGAACTTAAAACTTTCCACCTTCTCCACTACTGTCCCGTCGATGTGGATAGGGGGCTGCTCCCTCTGCTGTTTCCTGAAGTCCACGATCATCTCCTTTGTTTTGTTGACATTGAGTGTGAGGTTATTTTCCTGACACCACACTCTGAGGGCCCTCACCTCCTCCCTGTAGGCCGTCTCGTCGTTGTTGGTAATCAAGCCTACCACTGTAGTGTCGTTTTCAAACTTGATGATTGAAATGGAGGCATGCATGGCCACGCAGTCGTGGGTGAACAGGGCTGAGAACGCACCCTTGTGGGGCCCCAATGTTGAGGATCAGCGGGGTGGAGATGTTTTCTACCCTCACCACCTGGGGGCAGCCCGTCAGAAAGTCCAGGACCAGGGCGGGGTCTCGAGCTTAATGACGAGTTTGAAGGGTACTATGGTATTAAATGCTGAGCTTTAATCGATGAACAGAATTCTTACATAGATATTCCTCTTGTCCAGATGGGTTAGGGCAGTGTGATAGCGATTGCATGGTCTGTGGACCTATTGGGGAGGTATGCAAATTGGAGTGGGTCTAGGGTGTCAGGTAGGGTGGAGTTGATATGATCTTTGACTAGTCTCTCAAAGCACTTCATGATGACTGAAGTGAGGGCTACGGGGCGATAGTCATTTAGTTCAGTTACCTTAGCTTTCTTGGGAAAGGGAACAATGGTGGCCGTCTTGAAGCATGTGGGAACAGCAGACTGGGATAGGGATTGATTGAATATCTCTGTAAACACACCAGCCAGCTGGTCTGCGCATGATCTGAGGACGCTGTCTGGGCAGGCAGCCTTGCGAGGGTTAACACATTTAAATGTTTTACTCACGTTGGCCGCGGTGAGAGCCTGCAGGTTTTGGTAGTGGGCTGTGTCAGTGGCACTGTATTGTTCTCAAAGCAAAGCAAAGAAGTTATTTAATTTGTCTGGGAGCAAGACGTCGGTGTCCGCGACGGGGCTGGTTTTCCTTTTGTAATCCGTGATTGTCTGTAGACTCTGCCACATACGTCTTGTGTCTGAGCCGTTGAATTGAGACTTTACTTTGTATCTATATTGATGCTTAGCTTGTTTGATTCCCTCACGGAGGGAATAGCTACACTGTAGTCGGTCATGTTTCCGGTCACCTTGCCCTGATTAAAAGCAGTGGTTCGCACTTTCAGTTTTGCACGAATGCTGCCATCAATCCACAGTTTCTGGTTGGGGAAGGTTTTAGTCACCGTGGGTACAACATCACCGATACACTTGCTAATAAACTCGCACACTGAATCAGCATATACATCAATGTTGTTGTCTGAGGCTATCCGGAACATATCCCAGTCCACGTGATCGAAGCAATCTTGAAGTGTGGAATCCGATTTGTCAGACCAGCGTTGAATAGACCTGAGCACGGTCGTTTACGGTTTTAGTTTCTGACCAAGAAGTCAGTGGCCGAGTTACAGTTTTGACTTAAATCTGTTTGAAAATCTATAGCAAGACCCGAAAATGGTTGTCTAGCAATGATAAACAGCCAATTTGACAGAGCTTGAAGAATTTTGAAAAGAATAGGAAAATGTTGCACAATCCAGGTGTGGAAAGCTCTTAAAGACTTACCCAGAAAGACTCACAGCTGTAATCGCTGCCAAAGGTGAATCTAACATGTATTGACTCATGGGGTTTATCTAATGAAGATATATTAGTGTTTAATTTATAAAAATAGAGGAGTTTGTGTAGATCATTGACAAAAAAAATGACAATTCAATACATTTTTATCCCACTTTGTAGCACAACAAAATCTGGAAAAAGTAAATGTGTCAGTCGTGTGTATCGGTGGCAAGGAAGTCAGGCGCAGGAGTGTAAAACGAGTGTGATGGAGTCCTTTTAATATATGTCCACTAAACATGCTCCAAACACTAAATGTACATACATAATAAACATGGGTACGAGGACCCGTCGCGCCCCTATACAAACATAAACAACACTGACATAAAACAATCTCTGACAAAGACATGAGGGGAAACCGAGGTTTAAATACACAACAGGTAATGAATGGGATTGAAACCAGGTGTGTAGGAAGACAAGACAAAACCAATGGAAAATGAAAAATGGTGGCTAGAAGACCGGTGACGTCGACCGCCGAGCACCGCCCGAACAAGGAGAGGCAACGTCTTCGGCAAAAGTCTTGACAGTACCCCCCACCCCGGGCGCGTCGACACCGGCCTCTGGGACGACCCGGAGGGCGAGGTGCAGGGCGATCCGGATGGAGACTGTGGAATTCTTTTAACATGGAAGGATCTAACACGTCCTCCACCGGAACCCAGCATCTCTCCTCTGGCCCGTACCCCTCCCAGTCCACGAGGTACTGAAGGTACTGAATATGGATCGAACAGAGTACGCCGGGACCCCCCCTTGATGTCTAAAGGAGGCGGAGGAACATCACGCACTTCAGCCTTCTGGAGCGGGCCAGCCACCAGCGGCCTGAGGAGAGACACATGGAACCAGGGGTTAATACGGTAATTAGTGGGCAGTTGTAACCTATAACATACCTTGTTCACTCTCCTCAGGACTTTAAACGGCCCCACAAACCGCGGACCCAGCTTCCGCAGTTTGTAAGGTCGTAGGGAGACCGGGCAAAGGGAGGAGACAACAGGACTTAGAAAACCGATCCACAACAACCAGGATCGTGGTGTTACCCTGTGAAAGTGGAAGATCAGTCAAAAAATCCACCGACAGGTGCGACCACGGCCGTTGAGGAACGGGTAAAGGTTGTAGCTTACCTCTGGGCAGGTGTCTAGGAGCCTTGCACTGGGCACACACCGAGCAGGAGGAAACATAAATCTTCACATCCTTAGCTAAAGTGGGCCACCAGTACCTCCCATCAAGACGGCGCATCGTCCGACCTATCCCAGGATGACCAGAGGAGGGTGAGGTGTGGGCCCAATAGATCAATCGGTCGCGGACGGCAGACGGAATGTACAGACGACCAGCTGGACACTCAGGGGGAGAGGGCTCTGCACGTGATGCCCGCTCAATGTCCGCGTCCAGCTCCCACACTACTGGCGCCACCAAACACGAAGCTGGAAGTATGGGAGTGGGATCCATGGACCGCTCCTCTGTGTCATACAGCCGGGACAATGCGTCTGCCTTAATGTTCTGGGAGCCTGGTCTGTAAGAAAGAGTAAACACAAAACGAGTGAAAAACATGGTCCACCTTGCCTGACGAGGATTCAGTCTCCTCGCTTCCCGGATGTACTCCAGATTGCGAGGGTCAGACTAGATGAGAAAAGGGTGTTTAGCACCCTCAAGCCAATGCCTCCACGCCTTCAAGGCTTTTACGACAGCTAATAGCTCCCGGTCCCCCCCACATCATAGTTTTGCTCCTCCGGGCTGAGTTTCTTCGAAAAGAAAGCACGGGGCGGAGCTTCGGTGTAAGCTAAAGTTTAAGTCGGCTAAAGTTTAAAACACACACACACCTTCCCCATCCACACATGCATGCACACCAGTGGAGGCTCATAGGAGGACGGGCTCATTGTAATGGCTGGAATGGAATTAATGGAACGGAGTCAAACGTGGTTTCCATATGTTTGATCTGTTTGATAAAGTTCCATTAAATCCATTCCTGCCATTACAATGATCCCAGCCTCATATAGCTCCTCTCACCAGCCTCCATTCATGCACACTATTAAGCTAAGTTAAATTACATAACCTGTATCCATGTTATGCTCAGTGACCTCACCTGTGACTAACACTGAGGAGATTTGATTAATCTGGCCTGGGCGCCCATGAAGGCATTTTGCATTCGTTTTGGAACTGGGCTGCCCACGGCGAAGTGAGCTCAAAACAAAAATGGCGTAATTAAGCATGAGGAGTAATGACTGGGATTCTGCATATTCACATGCAAAAATGATTAAAATGCTTTATCTGCTTTCTCAATGAAAACATACACTACCGTTCAAATGTTTGGGGTCACTTAGAAATGTCCTTGTTTTGTCCTTTTTTTTTAAAAAAGCATGTTTTTTGTCCATTAAAATAACATCAAATCGGTCAGAAATACACAGTGTAGACATTGTTAATGTTGTAAATGACTATTGTAGCTGGAAACGTCTGATTTTTTATGGAATATCTACATAGGCGTACAGAGGCCCATTATCGGCAACCATAACTTCTGTGTTCCAATGGCACGTTGTGTTAGCTAATCCAAGTTTATAAATTTAAAAAGATAATTGATCATTAGAAAACCCTTTTGCAATTATGATAACACAGCTGAAAACTGTAGTTCTGATTAAAGAAGCAATAAAACTGGCCTTATTTAGACTAGTTGAGTATCTGGAACGTCAGCATTTGTAGGTTCGATTACAGGCTCAAAATCAAATAACTTTCTTCTGAAACTCGTCAATCTATTCTTGTTCTGAGAAATGAAGGCTATTCCATGCGAGAAATTGCCAAGAAACTGAAGATCTCGTACAAGGCTGTGTACTACTCCTTTCACAGAACAGCGCAAACTGGCTCTAACCAGAATAGAAAGATGAGTGGGAGGCCCCGGTGCACAACTGAGCAAGGGGAAAAGTACATTAGTGTGTCTAGTTTGAGAAACAGATGCCTCACAAGTCCTCAACTGGCAGCTTCATTAGTAGTACCCACAAAACACCAGTCTCAACATCAGCGTGAAGAGGTGACTCCGGGATGCTGGCCTTCTAGGCAAGGACATTTCTAAGTGACCTCAAACTTTTGAACGGTAGTGCATATTTTATGGAAAAGAGATCTTGTATGTTTCTGGACAATGCACCATGCTGCCTTGTTGACAACATCACCAAACGGTGCAGATTACTGTTCCATTTGGGAAGAGTGCTCCTCCCTCACCGCTTTGCCCGTTCATGTTACAGGCCATAGACCGGTGCCCCACTGCTCAGCATAATCAACTCCACCCACAGAGATACACAGCACGCCCATCTGCCCTACCATTGGACACCTGTGGATGGCTTAGGACACATTAGCACCATCTCATTTGCTCTGGACAGTGACAATTGTCTTGGGAGGTATAAGAATACTACTTAACTACTCCCATAATATAGCGAGTGTCTTAACTACTCCCATACTATAGCAAGTGTCTTAACTACTCCCATACTATAGCGAGTGTCTTAACTACTCCCATACTATAGCAAGTGTCTTAACTACTCCCATACTATAGCTAGTGTCTTAACTACTCCCATACTATAGCTTGTGTCTATCCCTCTATAATTACATTACAAGGTTCACAAAGTAGGCAAAGGGCAGAGCGCCAAAGTTGGGAAATTTAGGAGCACAATTACAAATATTTGAGGTATTAAAGCTAGTACTTATTGTAATTGACAAGAATACATGGCTAGTGTTCCTGGGTGACAGTGAGAGATGTTATGCTACAATCTTCTGTCTGAGTAATGCCATATCATGGTAGTAGTATAAAATCCCAGATAATGAAGGAAATGTAGGCCAGTAGTCTACTGTAGTTTATAAACTCAGTTATGACTGAAAGTATCTTCAGTTTATTATTAAATATAGATTGTCAGTGAATCAATCATTAATCATATGATGAATCATATGTTGCTGCATACACACACACACATTGTGATGCAAAACATACTTCTTATACTTCCCTCTCTCAAGACTTTGCTCAGTTCAAGCTGTTTCTCAAATGGTGGGTGGGAAAGAACCTCTGGTGAGTCACGGGATCACTGTGGTGAGTCACACAGTTAGTTTCCACTGGGATGTGCATGCATAGTTGGTGGGATTGGAAAACACTGTTTTGTTCACCTTCAGTTGAGGGACACAGGAACATTTGAAGGCTTGAGGAAGGTCTTGCACCAAAATGTAGCAACGTTGATAGACTGAGAAATAGAAAAACATGATTTAAAATATGTATTTATGTCCGGGGGAAAAAACGATGTATCTCTTATATAATCTTGATTTATCCAGGTCAATCTTATTGAAATACATATATTTTACTATTTTAGAAGTTTGTTTTTGAAAGTATTTAGCTGGGCAGATACAATAAACCAATCATTTTCCGTTTGCCACCAACGCCCAGTGATTCTAGCCAACTTCCCATCGCTATGGAACAAATTACAAACATGCTGTAGTTCTACACCGCCCTTTTCCGGTTGTCACTAGCTAGTAATCACAGCCACAAAGTCAATATGGGCTATATCATAAACATTCATGAAAACAAACATTTGCTTTTTGGTCTTAATTTAATGCTAGGGCTATGCATACGGTTAGCTAAGTTGTCAAGTTTAAGGTTAAGGTTTAAGATTTTAAGAATATCAATTGTAGAAATAGGCGGGGTTTAGTCATAGTTATGACTTTGTGGTTGTGGTAACAAAGGACGAACCCGTCTTTTCGCCTCAGCTTTCAAGGTAGAGAGACTGGCACCGTGTACATCAAGCCATTCGGTGATATCACTGAGAGGTCACAGTTTTACAGCTCTCTGCAATTATATAGTGAACACAGCTGGTGGACATTGAACCAAGGTATGTATGTTTTGGTGCTGTTGTTGGCAGGGTTTGTGCATTTAGTAAATGTATAGCTAGCGCGAGCTAACACGAAGATGCTCACATTCGGCCGTTTCCTCCTTTTTTACAACGTGGTGACGTACTAGCTATAGGTTAGCCATATAACTAGCTAACTAAAAAGTTACCATGTTCGTTCACAATATAGTAATTCATACCAAGACCGGGTCTGTCAGACTCTCATTCTACTGCTTCAATATTTGACAAGCAAACTGAGAAAAGTAGCTGGTTAAACTAAAAGTGAGCATGCTAACTTTAGCTAGCTAAGTAACGTTAGCTAGCTAGCTAATGTCAACTGCACTCACTAAATGTCACATCGCTGAATCAATGACTTGTCAATAGCGTGATGCAAAGTGCAGGTTGATTTCTAGTCACCTAACGTTATATTCAAGTAATATTAACAATTTGTACCTAGGCACATTTCTGTTTTGGTCTTGTTTTCTCCTTTACTTTTCGTGAGTGTCACGCATTGAGCGATACTGCCTATAGTAATGCCAGAAATGTCGTGTGAAGGCCCATCTGTCATCTTCTGCACCGGTCACGTACCTTATTGCAATAAAGCTTGGGTTCATTAAGGTTCACTTTGTTGATTACAATAGCTAACATTACCTCTTTTCCCACGTTGTCTTACTGCAATATGTTGACAAATAGAAGAAAGATGTTACAATGTATTTGATGGTCAGCTTTGTTGTCCAGGTGGTTTAAGTACAGAATTAGTAAATTCATACCATGTCGCAATGACGTCTACACAAGTGGTTATTGTATAGACATAGCAATTGGTTTACTATTATGTGAAAACAACTGCAAATTATTTTGGATGTGTTTAGGCTTTCACCTTGATTTGCATAACAAAATATAGGTCAATGCATATCCACTATCCTCTCCAGTGGCGATTTTAGCATGTAAATCTTGGTGGGGCAAAAAAATAATAATTGGGGATGGGATGCATGCCACAACACTAAACAATACAGTAATTGCACTATAACACTGCTACACGTGGCTATCAGCAGTGCCTTGTCTGGCAGCGAAGCACTTCATTCAGCCTCATTTACATGGCTGGCTGACTTAAACAAATGTGGATTCTTCTGACAATTGAGATGTACAAGCTAAGGCATAAGGGGAAGACAAGTGGATAAGAGGCAATCTGTAATTTTGATTAAGACATTAATGAGTGAGCTAGGATGGATGTAGTCAATATAACTATTTGTTCAGCACTTTTGAAATTTCCAGCAACCGAATTCAGACAATCAAATTGTATTTCTCACATGCGCCAAATACAACAGTGAAACGATTACTTACGAGCCCCTAACCAACAGTACAGTTAAAAAAAGGATTAGAAATAAAAGATAAAAGTAACAAGTAATTAAAGAGCAGCAGTAAAAATAACGTGTATATATATATATATATATATATATATATATATATATATATATATATATATATATATATATATGCAAATCCTTTAATCATGGGCCGTTCTTAGTGTTCTCCATGTACACTAAGTCAGAACCGTAGGATAAAGGGGGCATATATGCAGACAATTAAAGCTCTTACAATATTCAATTACATTTCTCAAAAACAGGTTATAGGTTACATGTGCACCACCAAGTTAGAACAGTAGGCTAAGATATATGAGGGGGGAACGGACCAAATTATTAGGGTGAAGCACATGGCCTACTAACAGCTTACTACACAACATACTCTTAGTATTACTTTCTTAGCTACAGTATACATATCTCCCTGGCATATTACATAATTTATGCAGCAGCATACAATACATTTTTGGACTTACCTTGTTGTGCTGTGCTCACTTGAACAGGAAGGTAGCACGGCTGTCCTTTGTGGGCAAAGTTTGTCTTCAAGGTCTGTTGTTCTCTTGATTTATGGTTATTTTCAAGACAACTGGGAACAAAACAAAAAGGTTGAATCATGAGGTTGTAGCTCTAGAAAGATTCCCGATTTACAATTCCGAGTTGGATAAAAGTTTCAAAATGTATTTTCCCAGCCACAGCTTGTTTTTCCCGAGAATGACAAGGATTAAAGGATTTGCCAGTACATTGTTGACTTGATTCATGACAATGACTACTAGCTAAGATTTTGAAAACTACTGTAGATCTAGTGTGGTTTGATGTCATTTTATCTGTGGCCAATGACCTTGAGCATTCTTAGATGGGCACTTCTAATGTAACTCTATGGCAGCACCCAAGGGGCTTGAATTTTCTAGCTCTGCCTTTAGACTTAGCTGTGATGTAGTGTCCCCATGAGTGACCAAACACTTAGCCAATAACGGTGCTACGTATTTTCTGCTGGCTTGCCCTACGACCACAGAAAGCACTGAGCTAGGCTGCATTTTAGAGAAAGCACTGAGCTAACCTGCATTTTGGAGCTGCCTTACTCAAGAAAACAAAAAAAGAGACAGTGTTTGTGTGCGGCTTTCTTAACTCGATTATATATATTTTTTACATTGATTGCAAACTGATGTGACATAGTTTTTTGCTAAAATGACGTGTCACCACTGATCCTCTCATTGCACGTAGCCTAAACATGTTCCTTGATATGTTTCAGGCAGCTAGAAACTACATTAATTTGAAGTAGCGGTAATCACGTTTTGAACCACAATGCAATGAACTTACTTTGGTAACCTTCAGCTTGAAAGAACTGTTTATCACCTCATTACCTAGGAAACCAAACATCATGATAACTCCAGTGGTTGGAAGCTAGACTTTTCATGCCTCAGTTTGTTTATTGTTGTACTGCCAGGCTCTGATATAGCTTTGGTCAGATGATTCATAGCCTAGATATGCATGTAAAAGACAGCCAGTAGGCCTATTCTCAAACTGAGTGCTGGACTGCTCGTCATTCAGGTTGAATTTGGGCGTAAAATGTTGGAAGAAGATTCAGGATGTCAATGTAATTCACTTCAATAATGCTGATGCAGTTTGGCGCAAGCTCCATAGTCAGAGAATTTGGTTAAGACCAGACTTTCTGTATTTAACAACACTGTTACCTTCCTACAATGACCAGTTGGCTCAAATAGAAACAGCCCCGATGATAGCCTCCTTGTCCTTTTTATTATGATTTGGGGAGGATACTAGAGGTGGCAAGGGCCCCTCCAATCAGGAGGTGTGTTTTGGCTGTTGAGGTAAGCTATGTAGAGGGAGGGAGTTATACATGGATCAGAGAGGTGGGGGGGCTTAGTCCTAGCTAGGAAGGAGGAGTAATCTTTTATCATTTGCCTTTTGAGTTCTGCTCGAGTCACTGAACTCCATGAGCTGGTTGAATTCATCCACAAGGCCAATTTTTGTCTTTCTAACGTTACAGGGCAGCAACAAAAAAGTCTTTGTCAAATGTGCAGAGAATAATCACATTTCTAACTAACTTGTTTCTGTTGTCAGGTGGACTCATAGTAAACTCAAGGATGTCTGGAGATCTGTCCCTGGACATTAACATCAAGGAGCCGCGATGGGACCAGAGCACATTCATGGGCCGCGCCCAGCACTTCTTTTTCGTCACCGACCCCAGGAACATCCTCAAGTCCTCTAAGACACTGGAGGATGCACGGGTCACTGTGGAGAACTACAGGTACGGAGGGGGGAGGACACCTAGGGAAGGAGGAGGGTGGGTGATCCCAGGAACATCCTAAAGTCCTCTGAGATGCTGGAGAACACACCGGCCTCTGTAGAGATCTACAGGTATTGAAAGGGGGTAGAGTGAGAGATTAATGGGATAAGAGGAATGTAGGGGTGGTAGTGGAGTTGACATTGGGTTATGTTAGAGGGGTGGTTTACTGTGGCCTAAAATGTGAATGGTAATTTGGAAGTTACCCTGGCCCCTGGGTAGGAAAACATGTCCGATATACAATTTGATTTGTTAAAACATTGAAAGTAGGTGAAGCTTTAGTCTATTTATTTTAGCCTGTGTTTCTGTGAATCAAACATTGCAATAAGTTGCCCCGATGCTAAGAATTGATGTTTGATTCATTGTTTAGAGGATGTGCTTGTGTCCAGGTTAGGAGTGGTGAGGCCAGGTCTGACAGAAGATGAGCTGTGGAGAGCCAAGTACATCTATGACTCTGCCTTCCACCCTGACACGGGAGAGAAGATGGTGGTGGTGGGACGCATGTCTGCCCAGGTCCCCATGAACATGACCATCACCGGCTGTATGCTCACATTCTACAGGTACCACTGGGGTGGATGACTTTTCAATTCAATACATGTTAAATGCAATTTGTGTGTGGCATAAAACACCTACATTAAAAACACACAGGGCTGCGTACTGGAAGAGGAAGATCTGATGAGGTGAATGTTGCAGATTGAAATGTAGAGGCACATGTCAGATGCGGCAACTTACCGCACAGCAGGGATATTTCAACATTCTTCACGAGGACTAAATCTCCACCCACGCTGTGAATGCTGTGGCTGGTGCTGGCTGGCTTAACACATACACCATATGGGCCGCTCATGCTCTTCTCTCTTGCTTATTAGTTAGTTAGGCCAGGACAAAAAGTGCACAGAATTGTGTAGAATAAATGTAGCATGTTAGAACTTCTCACCTAAGCATAAACAACCTGTGCAGTTGTCTTTCCCAATCGGTGTAGTCTCTTCTCTTTCAACTGAAGACTGGGTTCGATGGCAGTGTTCTGTGTATTCGGGAAGCAGGTAGCATAGTGGCTAAGAGCGTTGGGCCAGTAATCGAAAGGTTGCTGTTTAGAATCTCAA
Source organism: Oncorhynchus tshawytscha (assembly GCF_018296145.1). Taxonomy (NCBI): domain Eukaryota; kingdom Metazoa; phylum Chordata; class Actinopteri; order Salmoniformes; family Salmonidae; genus Oncorhynchus; species Oncorhynchus tshawytscha. Next base: position 26,520,659 of record NC_056444.1, read on the forward strand.
AGCCAACTATGTGAATAATCTGCTGGGCCCTTGAGCAAGGCACTTATACCTAAATGCTCTGTATAAGAGTGTCTGCTAAAATGTAAAACTTAACCAAATGTTTTATCTTGTGGGCATCGAAAAGGAAGATTCCTAAGCCGTTTAATGAGGGTCAGGACACCGCTATTGGCCTTGCAGCGTGTGGATGCCTTGGATTGTTTTCATGTTCTCTCTGCATACCTTCCACTGTGCCTTTTACATTGCTGCTCAGAGGGCAAGACCAGAGTAGCACACTGCAGCTATTGTTGTGTGTCTGAAGAGTAAAGGGCATACAATCATAGTCACACTGGGCTCCAGAGTGGTGCAGCGGTCTGAGGCACTGCATCTCAGTGCTAGAGGCTTCACTACAGACCCTGGTTCGAATTCAGGCTTTATCACAACCACCCATGACTGGGATTCCCATAGGGCAATTGGCCCAGCGTTGTCCAGGTTAGGGTTTGGCCTGGGGTAGGCCGTCATTCTAAATAAGAATTCTTAACTGACTTGCCTAGTTAAATTAAATAAAAACACTAAGTCATGTAAACTGCACAAATGTGGAAAGTGACATTTGTACCTTTTTACAAGTCATGATTGGCCTTTGTTTGAATGATTAATTCAAGCATTCTGCCTCTGAATTAAATATCTGAAATTATTAATGCATGTTCACACTTTCTTTTGTCTCCCTTTCTATCCTTTCCCCACCCTTCTCTCCCTCGTTTTCATCATCTCTCCTCCAGGACGACTCCAGCGGTGGTGTTCTGGCAGTGGGTGAACCAGTCCTTCAACGCTGTGGTCAACTACACCAACCGCAGTGGAGACGCTGCCCTCACCACCAAGTAGGGACTGGGAACACTAATACCACAGCCACATACTAAACCAGCCCTGCTGTACCTGTACTAGGGTGCATCTCATAGCCTTAGCTAGCTTCCTCTCCTCATTTGCTTTCCTTCATCAGTACTGATCTGAAAGGACATGGATAGGTGGGAGCAAATCCCCATAACACTTCTCCTATGTTGCTTTCACCTGTCTTCTCTTTTCCTATCGGTGTAGACAAAGGAAGAGGCAAGCAGAGAAGACCATAGTAGACTATTGCGATGCACCCCTAGCTCTGTATGGAGGCTAGCCAGTGGAACCCCAGTCCACTACACTCCTCCCCTTACAGCGGTATTACACCCCACTGTTTAGTCCAGCATGCTCCTCCATTCCAACTGAACGGTTGTAGCTTTACCCCTTCCTCCATGTCTGCAGCTGGTAGAGGAAGCAAGGCATTTGTGTATATCTTTCTGGTCTGGGACCATGTGTTTCAGAGTAAGAGTGCTGATCTAGGATAATGTCACCCCCCCCATTGCATGTAATCCCATGCATCGTGATCTAAAAGGGAGAACTGATCGTAGATTAGCACTCCTACTCTGAGGTTTTTGATACATACAGCTCCTGGTGGAGAGGCTGTACAAACCAGGGATGTATCTCAAAAGTTTAAAGGGGCGTCCTCTTACATCTGTACCAAATTGAAAACGCATGACCGGTGAAAGGTTTACACTGTTGCTATCAGATGTCACCTGTCCAGTTCCTTCAAATCAGTGCAGATGAAGGGAAGGATATAAGGAAAGGATTCCACTTTAGACTATTGCGATGCACCCACTCTAACCAGGACACACGAGGAATAGGAGCCAGCAATGCTGGTGCTCCTCAGTTCATATGCAGATTGAAACTAGCATGGAACGAGCATGTAGACTGGGGGGCCATTTCAATCATTATTGGTGCATCTTGTCTTTGCCTGGCTTGTCATGTTTCGGTGTTCAATGAATGTGGCTTTTGACTTGACCGCCTTAACTACATTCCGTATGTGTTGTGACCTGAGACCTCTGTATTTAGGATCATTCTGTCTGTGTATCAGACTCTGGTAAATGGAACAGGAACCGTATTGAGGCTCAGTAAATGTCTTTGTGAGAGGTGTAAATGTCTTTGTGTGATGTTCTCTCAGTCAGCTGGCTGCAGCGTACGTCAGTGCGACCACCGGAGCCGTAGTCACAGCCCTGGGACTCAAGTCTCTAGCCAAGGTACTTTTGTGACCTGAGACCTCTGTATTTAGGATCATTCTGTCTGTGTATCAGACTCTGGTAAATGGAACAGGAACCGTATTGAGGCTCAGTAAATGTCTTTGTACTGTCTCTGGATCATCTTAGTTCTAGTGGATTTGCACATTTGCTTTGCATTTTTTTTTGAGCGCTGTGAAAACTCTACATTGAAACAAACTCCCTCCCCAGCGCCTTCCAGCCGTCATGAGCCGGTTCGTCCCCTTCTTTGCTGTAGCTGCTGCCAACTGTATCAACATCCCCTTCATGAGGCAGAGGTGAGCTAGAGTTTAGACCACACCTCCTAACTAGGGACAAAGGTTAAGCGCGGTCTTTTTGGTCAGCTCTGTGAGGGGTTAGGACTGGGTTGTTGTCAAACACTTTGTTTCAAATGTATTTGTAAAAAAATAAAATAATAAAGTTATACAAATTGATTAACATGACAGGTTTGGTTGAATTCCATCCTCTCCTTATGTCCCTCTCCTTAGGGAGCTGAAGTACGGCATCCCAGTGACCGATGAAAATGGAAACCGGTTAGGGGAGTCAGTCACCGCTGCCAAGTCGGGCATCATTCAGGTGGTGGTGTCCAGGATTGGCATGGCCGTGCCAGCTATGGGTAAGCACTGTGTTTCACACATGATGGATTGAACATTGTTTTGTTTTTTAATCTGGTGGGACACAATATTTCACAACGCAAAACAGTTTGGGAACCACTGGGTAAGGATTTAACATCAATCCAGATCAATTGGTCATGTGTAATTTGGTCTGAAACTCACTGTCCTCACACCAGTACTTCTGGGAAAGATGATTTAGCAAAGCCCCCTTAAAACTGTAGATGACTATCAGAATCAGCAACGTGTTGTGAAATAACAGAAATGTTGCTCTTGAAAATACTCATTGTTGTCTGTCTACAGCTATCCCCCCTGTGATCATGAACGCCCTGGAGAAGAAAGCCTTTATGAAGGTAATGTTACAACAGCCATGGGCATGCTGGTTCTACAGTCAGTAGGGAGAGTGTGGCATGTAGCCACTGTTGCACTAGGTCTACCCTCTATTTGGAGTTCAAACCAATCTGGATGGTTAGCCGTGTTAAACATGCAATGCAATTTTTGTTGGAAATCTGTGCTCTGTCTGTCTGATATCCAGTAAAACTCTAGCCTGGTCCCAGATCTGTTTGTGCTGTTTTGCCAATGACCATATGAATAAGCAAGATGGCACAAACAGATCTGGACCACGCCTGTAAATCTCTACAATACTGTCAGTGTAATGTCTGTATACTGTTTGTTTTTGATTTTATGAAAAACTGCTTCTGGTTGGAGTCTCTCACTTTCTCTCTCACTGTGTTCTCTCCTCAGCGGTTCCCAGTCCTAAATGCTCCAGTACAGGTGGGACTGGTGGGTCTGTGGTACGTATCTATCTATAGTTAATGTTACTGTAAACTGTTTGTTTGGTACACGTTTCATCCATGTTATCAGTTAAAGTCCTCTCGCAATGGCATGCACTGTAAGCAAACTAACCATAACATTTTAAATGGACTGGAGCTCTGAATACTGAACGTCGTAAACCATGTGTATTGCACGGTTTACTTAAACTCTGGTTTGACAAAACCTCCCGTCTCTCTTTCAGCCTGGTGTTTGCTACTCCTCTGTGCTGCGCCCTGTTCCCACAGAAGAGGTACGTTATGGCCATCTGGTACATACCTTAGATGTAGACCGTGGACCTGCTTTTCCTACACAACTGTCTAATCAATAATTTTCTCCCTTTCACTCTCTCATCCCCTCTTTCCCTCTCTCCCTCCCTATATAGTTCTATGACTGTGAGCAGCCTGGAGCCAGATCTGCAGGAGAGAATACGACAGAACAGTCCCCACACTACTACCGTCTTCTTCAACAAAGGCCTGTAGGACCACACACACCACAGACCAGCCCCCTCTGCTGGCTGGACCCTGCTAGTACAGCTCAGCGGGCAAAGAGAATATTATATTTATGCTTATTTTTGTATTTACCTGTTTGTTTACTGTAATGTTTGTTATAGGCTTTAGGATTTGGTTATGGTGAGGGGTGTGTCTGAATGATTGATTAAGGGGGAGCCTACCCGTCAGGTTTTTGTCATCATTGTAGATGAAGGAAAGGAGACGAGGATGCACCTGAGGTGAGAGTAGCGTGACAGACAGACTATGGTTTAATTTGGGTTTAGTCTGGTGTATTTTTCCTTCCTGGGGTTGTGGCTGTTTAGTTACTGACTACGGTGAATGTCACACACAGAATGACAATCTACTTCCATCACCACTAACTACATACATGTCACCTCTTGTATTTGACCCCAGAGTTTTTTAGTTTTTTTTCCTCCCCAAAGTGTGTTGTTATTTATTGCCCTTGTGTTTGAGATTGTACCCCTTTGAGCTGTGTGCACTGAAACCCATTCATGACTTAAAATGAGAAAATAGTCAAATGTAATCTGCTAGATATCCACTCCCTCAAATTGCCTTAACTGTAGTCTAGTACAGGTAGTGAAGGATTAGCAGTTGGTATGAGCACATTAGACTGACCTGTTATGGAATTACTTTTTGGGTCTACCAGGGTTTTGTCTTTTGTTGCAAAATGTTTTGCTTCAGTGAGTGTGCCCCAATGAACAGGACGAGCACAGTTTCTATCTCCCTTGGAAGTGTACTTGCACACACGCTGTCCCACCTCAACCGCTCTCAGCCTAGTGCACTGGGAACCCTGTGTGTTTGTTATCAAGAAAACTTTAGAGGTGCAATGACACTGCATGAGCATTCCTAAATTAGATTTCAGTAAGCACATCCCCAATAGCACTGATGACAATGATAAGGCAGAATAAAGGTTTCTATAGGACCGGATCAAAGGCTTAATGTTTCAGCCTCATATCAAGGCCTCTCTTGATTTGGAAACACTATGGATGAATTTGGATCGTGTCTGTGCAGTTTCAACGGAACTCATGAATGATTGTTGGTGAAATTTGTGCTGTGTGTCACTATTGCCATTGAAGGGGAATGTACTGTATTGTCTAAATGTTAAAGGAATTGTATCTATGTTTTGTCCTAACCACCCTGCCATAGTCCTCCTGTCAGTTTGTGACGCTTATTGTCTCTTTAGTCATTCGTCTGTTACAGAGAAGAAGAGTTAACTTGCAGTGGTGACCTAGATGTGTGGTGGGGCCAACTTATGCAATAAGAGGCAAGGGAGTAAATATGAATCCCAGTCTGTTAGCTTTAGATTAATTGTGTTGTGGTGATGTGTACCAAATATCGTTTTGTTGTCATAAAACAAAGTTGTGAGAACCAGGGGTCTTAAACTACAGGCCCGCTGACCAAATGTGTCTCCCAAGCTATTATAATGTGGCCCGTGGTTGTCTTTAGCTAATGCAGCCCATGGTCATGAAGGGATACAGTGAGATTCTGGCATTTTCCACTTACCCAGATTCTGATTAACTCATGGATACCAGGTGTATGTCTCTACATGCAGTGTGAAGGAAGTTAGATATTTCTGCGGGCCAAGGCTAATTAGTGTTAGCACAATGATTGGTAGTCTACATGTACGCTAGCATACGCTTAATTGCTAGAATCTGTCAGTGTCCCTTTACCCTTGTGTAAAAGGAAATCATTGATTAGATTGTAGGACAGTTGGAAGAAATGCTTGGATCTTTAGTTCCTGTGTGGAGAATCTGGGTTTAGTTAGAGCATTCCTGATCAAACCTGGGCTATAATACAGTATATTAATGTTGTTGAATATCCAGCTAGATGTCAAGTGTAGTAATATGGTTGTTTAGTAGTCTAGACAATTTCATAGTACCGTATCAACTAAGTAACTTTGTGGTGGAAATATAGTATGTTCAACGGGTATATTTTTGCGGGATTAAGATGACGTAACAGAATTAACAAATAAATGGTGGCGAGGTATTAGATTTAAAACTTCAGGGTGCACTGTTCCATTTCTCCACCGGGTGGCAACATTTATTCAGCTAGAAGTTAGAACAACTATTACACATTTTCAGTGTGTTTGTGTCAGAGTTTGAATATAGTTGTCAAAACCACCCATCAATATTGTCCCGGCTGACTTTAATATGGCTTCGCCATGTAGCTTGGTCACCTTTTCCTCAGTCAGTATTGCATGTCTACCAAACCACTCTAGTTGGTAGTTCCCTCTGAATGAAATCAGTGGATATTTATGCAATGAAGACATGAATCTCCTCCTCAGACTGATATGAAACTTGTTTTTTTAATATTTTTTTTAAATGCTTTTTTTTGTAATGTATCCGCATAGCCTGGTCCCAGCTCTGTTTGTGCGGTCTTGTTTAGGGTGACTGGCCATAGGATTTGGATAACACACAGATATGGAACCGGGCTAGGCTCCTCATACATTTTATTGCAAATGTATGTCTATAGACGATCAGATGCACTGCAGCACAGTGTTATGGCCATACAGTAAACACTACTACATTATGCCATGGCTTTCAACTGTAAATACCAGGGTTGGAGTCAGTTCCTTCTCAATCGACTGAATTGAAATGGACTTAACCCCAATTCCAGTAGATACTGGTTCATCTGTACTGTACCTACGCACACATAGTAAATGGTTATTCCACTAGTCACGATATTTGTGTGTCCATAATTGAATAAAATACCATATTTCATGAGCAAGTTGGCACCATTGTAAACTCTCGCTATAAAAGGAGGTACCCTCTTCATTGCATCTTGGAGTCTGGCCTGGAATTGGGTGGGGGTACCACCTTTCTTTAAAAAAAAAATGTATTGGAAATGTTTGTACTGTTTCTATAATGTGCATGATATAAACCAAGTCACAATTTACTATGAGCTTAGAGTAAGTTATCCAGCAGTAGCTAGCTTTATTTTATCATCGCCATTTAGCTTTTCCCCATTTAGTTGTTTTCTGATCCTTTTGGTGGGGAGGGCAAGGAAATGTGACTAGAACAAATGAACCTATAGCCCAGCCTTTATGTGCTGACAGAAACATGCAAGGCTTGGAATTGAAGTAGAAAAGGCAGTGGTCTTTAGCGTTTGTCATCGGCTTCAGCTTTGACGATCCGCTATCAAGATATTTTCATGCAATAACTTTCATATGAAATATCTAGGTTAGCTTAGGCATGTCATTGTGTTTATATATTAAATATCTCTAGGTTAGCTTAGGCATGTCATGGAATTTGGTCTTGGCAGCACATTAAAGGCACAACACTGAAGACAATCTGTCGCTACACTCCATGAATGTTTTCATGTTAATGTGTGTCCATGTCCAGTACCCATGTAGTTGTCAGTATTGGTGCTCACTACTTGTTTTTCCCCTCCATTTTGAGTTGGAATATGTTCTGTCACACCTGGACTATGTAAGACATTTACTAAGGTATAGAATAAAGTGATTGGAATGTGAGTTTTCTTTCTCAGGCCACAGACCTACTGTACTGTTCAGGAACAAAGTGAACGTTCCACACCATTGTGCCCTGCTGAACGTACCCATTTGAGGGTGTGTCACTCATGCTGCATTGCTCAATGTTTACAAATACAATAAGTAGCAGATTGCGGTGCACAGCTACGTAGCTGAAGCTGTGACTATGTAATGGAAACAAACATCTTATGAAAGGGTTCGAATGTATTCTAGAATGTCGGTCCAGAGAAAAGAGAGGAGGATGGTGTGATGGGTTTATTGTGCTTTGCACCCTGTCTCTCACACACCTGCTTCCTGCCAACCTGGCCATGGTGAGTATGTTGAGGCAGTGTGTGTTTGGATATCAAACCTGCTCCCCTCGTCACCGAGTTTACAGTCAGGTCTTCATTAATAAACACACATTGACCACACACACTCATTCACAGGTATAACATGAAACACATAGCAAAGTTACAAGACTGACTTTACGTACAAAATCCAGATGCAGAGAACCATGCATTCCTCAAGTTGAGTTTGACTTCAATAAAAGTGTAAACACACTAGTTGTAGATATACCGCTCTCCCAAGAGATGAGTAATGTTCAAGTGTTCTCAGTTCAAGTGCAAGCAGTAAGGTCCCTGGTTGACAATACCTTAATTTAACCAGGTAAGTCATGAGAACACATCTTTTACAATAACAACCTGACCAAGACCTTACGCCTATAGAACACTGTCTAGTTGGTACAACTTGGAGTTTCCACATCTAGAGAAAATAGATGGGAATATGGTCCACCTCGTCTTCCAATGGGCTTATGAGGTCAGGATATTATAAGCAGTGGAGCTCATCATTCACCTGAGCATTCACATTGGGGCGGCAGGGTAGCCTAGTGGTTAGAGCGTTGGACTAGTAACCGAAAGGTTGCAAGTTCAAATCCCAGAGCTGACAAGGTACAAATCTGTCATTCTGCCCCTGAACAGGCAGTTAACCCACTGTTCCTAGGCCGTCATTGAAAATAATAATTTGTTCTTAACTGACTTGCCTAGTAAAATAAAAAAGGTAAAAATAATTGTTATTGAGGAAGAGACACGTTCTGATGAGCGGAGCTAGCAATAATAGAAATCATAAGGTTGGTGCAGGAGAACTACAGATATGAAAAATGCCTGTTTCAAGTTTAAATGTCATACACAACTCAAAAACACTTGTTGTTGGGATAAAGTTATGTTGTGAATGAAACAGAGGCCTCTATCAGCATTGGTCGAATGCTACTAAGTTCGTGAACACAAAACTAACCATTATTGCACTGGAACAATTCTCTTGACAGCCTGCAAAACATCTTCATTCTCCACTTTGTTGCCAAACTCCTCCTCCCTGTGCTCCAGAAGAATTCCCTGAGGAAAAAATACAATTTAAAAAAGGGACCTACGTAATACCAAACAACACAATGTAACAACAATGTTGCTGCTCTTGGTCTATACATTTCGGTTAAACCGTGTTTGTATCAATATTGTCCTAGAGGACTTCCTTCCCTTGTCTCTGCTCATGGCCACTGATTACTGAGTTGATAACAGATAGTGTGTCTCTCTGCAGCACTGGATCCATCATCATCCGTCTCTCCCCTCATACATGTGTCGGCAGTTGGAGTCTAAAGGTGTCAGCATGCTTCAGTTTGGCTGGCACCCAGCAGAGTGCTCGCATACTCCCTTAATAGACCTCTGCTTGAAAAACGAGAGAAAAAAAAGCAGCAATAGTACTGTTTATCAATTTTGAGACACCGTAGCCAGTATACATTACAGTTCCTCAAAATAGTCCGAATTAATCTAAGAGATTTCTTGAGTTGTCATTCTTTTTTTTTTTTTAATTGCAGAGATCTTATTTAAATGTAAAATTGCGCACCTAACATCTTGGGTGCAGTATTTCAATTTTAAAAAATGAATGAAAACGAGCCGTCTCTCGTTGAATGACAAAGACTTTATTGAAGAATCCCTACTGTTGACCAATCACAGACGAAGGGGAGTAGACTTTGGCTTGCCTCAAAAAATTGTGTGCCCGAACAGCCGAAAAAACCCTTACTGAAGTCAAAAATGAACAAAAGCGTCACAGTATATGCACAAACTGTTACTATTTCGGCTGAGAAGCATGCGGACACCTTAACAGCTCCAGTTAATGATTCCCAGCTGTGGCTGAGCGTAATCCATTGATGCACAGCCCTGTGTGTGGGGTACCTGGTTCCCCGCTCCGATGACAAACACGCCTCCCAGGACGAAGCCCTCCCCCAACATGTTGCCATGGTAACCGGCCTTCCAGGCCCGCATAAAGTTCTGCCACACCCCCAGACGGATGAAGCCCAGCCCCCCCATCTTCCTCTGGAGTGGGCCATAGAAGTGGTGCTGCAAAGAACACAAGTAAACCAATCAATCAAGAGAAAAGAAAACTCAAAACTCAGGCAGACAACAGGCATACTATATCTACACATGGTTCAGCTCCTCTCCTTCATAGCAGGCCTGTGTAGAAATCGATTCAAACATGTTCACAGTTAATTTAAGCCAGTGCAGATGAAGGAATGGAAACAAGGAGAGGAAGCCTTTGTTAGACTATTGAGATGTACCCATAGTCAAGTCCGTCTCACCTTCTATAGACTATTGAGATGTACCCATAGAGTCAGGGGGTGTTTCTCAAAATGCATACTACCATGCTCCGAGCACGCATATAGGAGTATGGAAGGTCGGAGTCAAAATCAAAGTATGCGAAACGGAACACGGCGGACACTTCTCTAATGCGTACTCCATTTGTGCAGTTGATGTCGGATGTTTACATACACATTAGCCAAATACATTTAAATGTCTCAGTTTCACAATTCCTGACATTTAATCCTAGTAAAGATTCCCTGTCGTAGGTCAGTTAGGATCACCACTTTATTTTAAGAATATGAAATGTCAAAATAATAGTACAGAGAATGATTTATTTCAGCTTTTATTTCTTTCATCACATTCCCAGTGGGTCAAAAGTTTACATACACTTAATTAGTATTTGGTAACATTGCCTTTAAATTGTTTAACTTGGGTCAAATATTTTGGGTAGCCTTCCACAAGCTTCCCACAATAAGTTGGGTGAATTTTGGCCCATTCCTCCTGACAGAGTTGGTGTAACAGTCAGGTTTGTGGGCCTCCTTGCTCACACACACTTTTTCAGTTCTTCCCAGAAAATTTCAACAGGATTGAGGTCAGGGCTTTGTGATGGCCACTCCAATACCTTGACTTTGTTGTCCTTAAGCCATTTTGCCACAACTTTGGAAGTATGCTTGGGGTTATTGTCCATTTGGAAGACCCATTTGTGACCAAGCTTTAACTTCCTGACTGATGTCTTGACATGTTGCTTCAATATATTCACATAATGTCCCTTCCTCATGATGCCATTTATTTTGTTTAGTGCACCAATCCCTCCTGCAGCAAAGCACCCCCACAACATGATGCTGCCACCCCTGTGCTTCATGGTTGGGGTGGTGTTCTTTGGCTTGCAAGCCCACACCTTTTTCCTCCAAACATAACGATGGTCATTATGGCCAAACAGTTCTGTTTGTTTCATCAATCCAGAGGACATTTCTCCATGTGCAGTTGCAACTCGTAGTCTGGCTTTTTTATGGCGTTTGGAACAGTGGCTTCTTCCTTGCTGAAGAAGGCCTTTCAGGTTATGTCAAAATAGGACTCGTTTTACTGTGGATATAGATACTTTTGTACCCGTTTCCTTCAGCATCTTCACAAGGTCCTTTGCTGTTGTTCTGGGATCGATTTGCACTTTTCACACCAAAGTACGTTCATCTCTACGAGACAGAACACGTCTCCTTCCTGAGCGGTATGACGGCTGCGTGGTCCCATGGTGTTTATACTTGCGTACTATTGTTTGTACAGATGAACGTGGTACCTTCAGGCATTTGGAAATGGCTCCCAAGGATGACCCAGACTTGTGGAGTTCCACAATTTTGGCTGATTTCTTTTGATTTTCCAATGATGTCAAGCAAAGAGGCACTGAATTTGAAGGTAGGCCTTGAAATTCATCCACAGGTACACTTCCAATTGACTCAAATGATGTCAATTAGCCTATCAGAGGATTCTAAAGCCATGACATCATTTTCTGGAATTTTCCAAGGCACAACTGGAACTGTGATACAGTGAATTATAAGTGAAATAATCTGTCTGGAAACAATTGTTGGAAAAATTAATTGTGTCATGCACAAAGTAGATGTCCTAACCGACTTGCCAAAACTACAGTTTGTTAACAAGAAATTTGTGGAGTGGTTGAAAAATGAGATTTAATGACTCCAACCTAAGTGTATGTAAACTTCCGACTTCAACTGTACATATTTTAAAGTGTGCATCGATGCAAGCTTCAACGGAAAGTATGCAAAGAAATATGACGCAACAACAACAAAATTACGCAACATTTGTTGAAATCAATGGTGGCCATTATTTGAGCTGAAGCGAGAGAAAATACACTTCGACATGAAATGTTGCCTATTCACATCTCATAAAGTATTGTAGTCAGGCAAGATACTTTATCTTAATACGTTAATAAATACATGCGGTGTTACATTTTGGCATGTTTACCTGCCTACGTACCAGAGATCACAAGCCCATAATAAGTCATAGGGCTAACTGGCAAGCTAATCACGAAGAATTAACATAATATTTGTTTTAGGTCATTATCTGGTTAGCTACATTATTACGAAGCACATATAGATAGCTGATATTTATGAGGTAAACGGTTGCTTTGTGTATATCTTATTTTGTCACTTTTGCCATTGTTGTCCTGGCTGGAAGATGGTTCATTGAATGGGTAAGTCCATAGGGCTAACTGGCTAGCTAGCCACAAATAATTGGTAGCTACCCACAAAAAATGTACATCTACCTTGCATAACATTCGTTTTCGGTCATTTTTGTCTGTTTAACTAGCTGGATAGCTAGATTATTCAGATTCACTTATACCTAGCTGATAGTTGTGAAGTAAAACATTTTCTTTGTGTGGATTGTTTTGCCTATTGTTGCCATTGTCCTCACCTGGAAGAAGGTTCAGTGAATGAGGAGATTCAGCGTGAGATAATACAGTAGGAATGTACCAGTGCTTCTCAAATGTATTGTTTTATGCATTCTCCACATTCTCATCCTCACAAGAACATACTCAAGAGAACATGGTGCACTTGTATCATGATAGTGTGGAGCACGGTAGTATGCATACTGAGAAACACCCAGGGCCTCACCTTCTCGTCTACATAGATGTCCCCAGCGAAGTGTGGTCGGAAGTCCTGGATCTCCGTGCCGATGTTCTCCTTCACCACGGCAACTAGAGGGACCCCGAGATCCTCAAGCTGGGTCTTCAGAGAGGACAGCTCGGAAGCTTCCTACACACACACAATTAGTCCAATTTCATTAATAGGATGGGGTCTTGTTTATTCTCCTGATGCATACAGCGGAATCTGCACGACAACAATATATGGTGTGGAATATAGACTTGAATTAAGACCATTTCGGATTAACTTTCCCCGTAAGTAAAAAAGCTGACTATACTATATAGTATCAGTGACATCACTTCACCTCTCTGCACAAAAATCATCCGGGCCGTCGTACAGCCATGACTACTGCTCCCGTCTTCTCCCACAGAGCTTTGGCCTTTATGGTGTTCTCATCTGCAGGACACACACATATACACAGGTCATGCATTGGTACCTGGGCTCTGCAGTGTGACAAATTTGGTCACATATGCGCCTAAATATTTTGCTGTTCAACCTGGATAAAAACTATTCTTGGAGCACCAGTGTGCCTAGACCATTTTTTTTAATCACCCAGATAATAATTGTAATAATTAGGCTTCGTTCTACCGTTGTTTCAGAGTGTCGCAGAAAAAAAGCGAGCGGATATTCGTTAGCATATTATGGACCACAAAATGCCTTGCTCAGAGCTATGCAAAAGATATTCAGAGTTCTGTAAACTCTGTTTGAGATTTCAAATCTTAACAGCTGCCATGTTGGCACCAAAGGCTCTAACCTTGCTACATTCTAGTATGAATGTAAAACAGAATGTCATTGTCATACTGTAGAACGTTTGGTGCCAATATGATCGACAGTTTTCTGCGCTTTCCGGCCATGCCCAGTAGGTGAACCAGGGCCCTCGTACCGTCTCCAGTGGAGCGGAGGTCTGCGTCCTCCAGGTACTCCAGCGAGGCCTGGGCAGCCTTGGTCAGACACAAGTCAGTGTTGGCCAGGAAGATTCCAACGATGGCAACTCCTAAGGTCCCCAGACCCAGAGACCACATCCCCATCTCAAACAGCTCCACCTCGAGGCTGGAGGACAACACTGCATCCAAAAAAATAGACAAACATGATTATCAGATTTATTGTTCTTAGGGAAGGAGAAACTTTAAGAGGAACCAGAGCCTAGAGAAGAGGGCCGATCTTCTTACTCGGTCATGCCACACGTACATGTCTAATGATTTCTGGTACTGTTAGATAACGGAACCTTACTGTTAGCGAGAGGCAACATTCTTAGGCATGGGTTAGGAAGGTCAGGGTCACTGATATAGGCCATAAGATAAGTAAAGGGAACTAGCCTATAACAAACTCCATGCAACGTGTCACTAGAGCGAGATAATGTAATGCTCCTTGCCTGATTTGGGCTTGTTAGGGTCAGGGCTGGATGACGCTGTGCTGAGGTGAAAGGCTTTTAGACAAGGAAGTCTGGCTGTAGGGTTGGTAGAGGGCTGGCTGTTGTGAATGGCACCCCCCAGAGGCAGGTAAGAGATGTGCAGAGTCTGAGATAGCCTCCATCTGGCCCTTAGGGCTTTAGCGGAGTGTCTTGAAAGGGACTGGACCAGGGCCATGGTGACTGTATAAACACAACCCATCAGAACTTTCTCTGACTCTTATAAAACAGACGTTCTCTGAAGAGACAACAAGAAAAACAAAAGCCTTTATCGTGAGCGTGAAATCACTGGCGTTTGAAAGATGGCATGGGCACATGCAACTACTGTTAGGAAGTAGTGACCGAAGTTCAAACAGTAGGCTAAAAACAATGTTTTTGTTTATCTTTTCAGAGACAGCCTAGGTAGGGCTGGCACAATTACCATATAACCGTGAGTTATGGATGAAGACCATCGTGAAAATAAATTAACCTTCCTAACCCCCCCAAAAATCTATAAAATTACAAACAGCTGACTGAAAAGTGTGACATGTTGAATGGTAAACTGATGGGTACACTTAATGGCTGCGTGGTATTGTGATGCAATAATTGACATGTTAATATAGAATGTTAAAGGTTGACTCAGCGAAATGATATTGCCATGAGCAGCACTGCAGATATTGAGATGAGCGAGATGCAAGACTTCGCTCTCACAGTCACACACAGTATCTGCGCATGTGCACATGTTCGCGTCACGCTGTCCCAGCGTGGAAGCCAGGGGACCAAAACGGGGGAGAAGTTGAGCCTCGCGCTTCAACCCTCTTAGTTGTAGCGGAAATTGACCCACTATGCTGTTTACTTTCTGGGTCTACGTCATATTGCTGAGTTCACCTTTAACTGATGTGGCTCGTGCAATGGAATTTATTTATGGTAATGTCAGTTAAGTTGAATCAACAAATCACAGCACAAATTCCAACTTCTACTTCCTGCTTTGCGCCTCGCAATGGCCACCAGTCCACCCATTATGCCATCATTTGGCTTGTTCAACATTGCAGCCGAAGGTACAGATAACTGCCGCCTTACGGATCTACAAAGAATCTTGCATCATAATGAACTACTCATTATTATTTGGAGATCAGTCAGTCAGTCACAATTTAACCATGATACATTCTGATTTTGATCCTCTCCAACACAGCCAACGACTTGAATGGGGTTGCCCATTATATTCCTATGGCTGCACGTGCAGACAGGAGCAGAGGAGAAAAACATGCATCCTTTTTTATTTGGCTAATTGAACGGTTATTACGGTAACCAAGGTCATCGATGCTGTAAAGAGGTCAATGGACCGCAGGCCTCGGGGATAGAAGGATGCGAGATTGGCGCACATTCAACAATTCTGATCTAACAAAGTGGATATTCGTTTTTTTTTTTTTACTGTAATGCAGGTAATTGGTGACATGAACGTGTATTGGGGTTGACATTAGAGATCGACCGATTATTGGAGGACCAAAAAAAAGCCGATACCGATTAAATCGGACGATTTAAAAATAATTTAACAAATGTATTTGTAATAATGACAATTACAACAATACTGAATGAACACTTATTTTAATTTAATACATCAATAAAATCAATTTAGCCTCAAATAAATAATGAAACATGTTCATGGTTTAAATAATGCAAAAAGAAAGTGTTGGAGAAGAAGGTAAAAGTGCAATATGTGCCATGTAAAAAAGCTAATGTTTAAGTTCCTTGCTCAGAACATGAGAACATATGAAAGCTGGTGGTTCCTTTTAACACGAGACTTTAATATTTCAAGGTAAGAGGTTTTAGGTTGTAGTATTTATAGGACTATTTCTCTCTATACCATTTGTATTTCATTAACCTTTGACTATTGGATGTTCTTATAGGCACTTTAGTATTGCCAGTGTAACAGTATAGCTTCCGTCCCTCTCCTCGCCCCTACCTGGGCTCGAACCAGGAACACATCGACAACATACACCCTCAAAGCATCGTTACCCATCGCTCCACAAAAGCCGCAGCCCTTGCAGAGCAAGGGGAACAACTACTCCAAGTCTCAGAGCGAGTGACGTTTGAAATGCTATTAGCGCGCACCCCGCTAACTAGCTATCCATTTCACATTCATTACACCAGCCTAATCTCAGGAGTTGATAGGCTTAAACAGGGCAATGCTTGAAGCACATAGACTTAATTATAACATAATAACACACAGAAATATGAGCCATTTGTCATTAATATGGTCGAATCCGGAAACTATTATTTTGAAAACAAATGTTTATTCTTTCAGTGAAATACGGAACCGTTCTGTATTTTATCTAACGGGTGGCATCCCTAAGTCTAAATATTGCTGTTACATTGTACAACCTTCAATGTTATGTCATAATTACGTAAAATTCTGGCAAATTAGTTCGCAACGAGCCAGGCGGCCCAAACTGCTGCATATACCCTGACTCTGCGTGCAATGAACGCAAGAGACGTGACACAATTTCACTTGGTTAATATTGCCTGCTAACCTGGATTTCTTTTAGCTAAATATGCAGGTTTAAAAATATATACTTCTGTGTATTGATTTTAAGAAAGGCATTGATGTTTATGGTTAGGTACACGTTGGAGTAACGACAGACCATGTGTAGTTAACTAGTGATTATGATTGATTGTTTTTTTTTATAAGATAAGTTTATTGCTAGCTAGCAACTTACCTTGGCTTCTTACTGCATTCGTGTAACAGGCAGGCTCCTCGTGGAGTGCAATGAGAGGCAGGTGGTTAGAGCGTTGGACTAGTTCACTGTAAGGTTGCAAGATTGAATCCCCGAGCTGACAAGGTAAAAATCTGTCGTTCTGCCCCTGAACAAGGCAGTTAACCCACCGTTCCTAGGCAGTCATTGAAAATGAGAATGTGTTCTTAATTAACTGACTTGCCTAGGTAAATAAAGGTGTAAAATATAATAAATAACAAAAAAATAAAAACATTTAATCTGCCAAATCGGTGTCCAAAAATACCGATTTCCGATTGTTATGAAAACTTGAAATCAGCCCTAATTAAATCGGCCATTCCGATTAATCGGTCGACCTCTAGTTGACATCCATACAAGCATTATACTCTGATTTTTACCTCAATATAGTGTGAAATACACATATAAACAATAGCTTAAATGAGGAGTCTCGGGATCTTTCCCACACGCGTTTCCATGGCATTTCCAATGTTCTGGTCGAGTTCCATTAACCTCTTTACCTCATCTTTTACCGTCATCCAAAATTCAATGACTGTCACAGTCTTAAGCCTGGGGCATGTAGTTTAAATGTGTACAGTGGGCTGTTGACTAAGAAAAGGAAGAACTGTGTGTAAAACTTTCACTCTGGTCAGTATTGTCTGGGTGGGTCAGTTCAGGAGAGTAAAGTATATTATAGTTCAGTACATTATATGTTACTCAACTCTAGTGTGCTGTACTGTGTATTGTACTAAACTCTACTCTATTCTTCTGCACAGTTCAGGACTGTACTCAACTTTTTTTTACTGTACTGTGCCATCCACACTTGTGAAACATAGACGTCTATGATTGCTTCAAATTTGGTCCGGTCTGAACCAAAAACAACTTATGTGGACGTTGAAACCAAGGCCAGGGCAGACTGACCATATTTCAACGTCCATGGATGTCCGGTGTCGGTCGGTACGGATGCTGGTTACAGTAAATGGAAAGAGAGGGGGCTCTTGGGTAGATGTCAGTAAGAGACGAGAGAGGTGACATTAACTAGAGGGGCAGAGAGAGAGGGATGGGTTGTCCAGTCTGTTTTCAATCTTACTTTGACCACCACACAACAGAAAGAATGAGAGAAAAAAAACACACAGTTATAAGTTGAATATACAGTGGGGCAAAAAAGTATTTAGTAAGCCACCAATTGTGCAAGTTCTCCCACTTAAAAAGACGAGAGAGGCCTGTAATTTTCATCATAGGTACACTTCAACTATGACAGACAAAATGAGGGGAAAAAATCCAGAAAATCACATTGTAGGATTTTTAATGAATGTATTTGCAAATTATGGTGGAAAATAAGTATTTGGTCAATAACAAAAGTTTCTCTCAATACTTTGTTATATACCCTTTGTTGGCAATGACAGAGGTCAAACGTTTTCTGTAAGTCTTCACAAGGTTTTCACACACTGTTGCTGGTATTTTGGCCCATTCCTCCATGCAGATCTCCTCTAGAGCAGTGATGTTTTGGGGATGTTGCTGGGCAACACGTACTTTCAACTCCCTCCAAAGATTTTCTATGGGGTTGAGATCTGGAAACCATATGACATTCTCCCAATCTTCTTCTGGATCATCCAATCTGCTCTCTAGCAAACTTCAGACGGGCCTGGACATGTACTGGCTTAAGCAGGGGGACACGTCTGGCACTGCAGGATTTGAGTCCCTGGCGGTGTAGTGTGTTACTACTGATGGTAGGCTTTGTTACTTTGGTCCCAGCTCTCTGCAGGTCATTTACTAGGTCCCCCCGTGTGGTTCTGGGATTTTTGCTCACCGTTCTTGTGATCATTTTGACCCCACGGGTGAGATCTTGTGTGGAGCCCCAGATCGAGGGAGATTATCAGTGGTCTTGTATGTCTTCCATTTCCTAATAATTGCTCCCACAGTTGATTTCTTCAAACCAAGCTGCTTACCTATTGTAGATTCAGTCTTCCCAGCCTGGTGCAGGTCTACAATTTTGTTTCTGGTGTCCTTTGACAGCTCTTTGGTCTTGGCCATAGTGGAGTTTGGAGTGTGACTGTTTGAGGTTGTGGACAGGTGTCTTTTATACTGATAACAAGTTCAAACAGGTGCCATTAATACAGGTAATGAGTGGAGGACAGAGGAGCCTCTTAAAGAAGAAGTTACAGGTCTGTGAGAGCCAGAAATCTTGCTTGCTTGTAGGTGACCAAATACTTATTTTCCACCATAATTTGCAAATAAATTCATTAAAAATCCTACAATGTGATCTTCTGGATTTTTTCTCTCATTTTGTCTGTCATAGTTGAAGTGTACCTATGATGACAATTACAGGCCTCTCATCTTTTTAAGTGGGAGAACTTGCACAATTTGTGGCTGACTAAATACTTTTTTGCCACACTGTAACAGTATGCCAGTGGAAGGAAGGGCTGTAGCAGGTGACCCAATTATGGTTTGTGACAACTATGATTTCTCATTGTAGCAATTCAATTGCAGTAATTCCATTAGTTGTTTTTTTTAAATTCCGTTACCAATTTGGTTAAACCAAATAGATATCAGTAAAAACACTAATTGATAGGTCTACCTTCACTTGTTATTTCTGTTAACTTTCATTATTGTCCCTCATGAGGGAGAGAAATTAGAAAATATCAAATATGAGTGGGTTTTTGGTAACGGAATTTCAAGGCACAGGGCAATGTTTCTTAAACTTACACAATGCAAATAATTTATCCAAACGAAATATAAGTGTTGATATTAGTTGGCAGGGGTCTTTACTTCAACATATTGATGTACAGAGATGGGTAAGCTGACAACATGACGCTTCAATGGGGCAGAAGTCTGTGCGTTGTTGTGGTTCTGGACGGTCAGACAGCTAGCAACAATGACAAAATGCCATGCCTGTCATTTAAGCTGTTGTTTACTTACATTACTATTCCCACATGTGGGGAATAGTAACTCCTTTCAGCTTGTTTAATCTTGTTCTTGATACCATGTCTTGTTTTTAGGTGTTTTGAATGATTTTGTCAATGCTAATATGGCAACAACAAAATAATCTAGCTACCAACAACTAACAATGTATTTGAGCGACAACAAGTGGCTCATTATGCAAATGTATTTGTAAATATAATTTACATGTTGCAAAAAATCTAACCAACCCAGTCTGTTTTGCCCCATAGTTGCGCACGTGTTGGGTTTTGTTGCTAAACAACCAACCTGTCTATTTCCAAAACATTTTAAGACTTTTTCTGATAGATGTTTTCTAAGACTTATTTTCTATCTGTTTGGCCAGAAATCAAAGCCGTTGCTTATTCCTTAGAAAATGGTTGAAATGTTTTATTTGTCAAATATATAATCTGTTAGCTTTCATTTGTCACCAGATTTAACATTCTCCTATGAACTTCACATGTTGGTGCTCATGGGTCCTTCTGGAAATGACCTTAGGCATTGTTTAATGAATGACAGCAAACCTGTTTGTCTACATTACATTTCCTCAGGAAACTGATGGGCGTGACTAAGTAACAAACATATGAACTGCTCCGTTTGTTGTGACTTATCTTTCGACCATCAAACTGTACTGTGGTTATAAAGTTACAGGTGTGACACACACTTGAGCACACACAAGCTTGAGCGCACACACCCTAATGTCTCAGACGATAGCTTACATGGCTAATCCTTCTTCCCCTTGTATAAGCAAGAGGGGCCTTAACATACAATGTTAGACAGTACACAGTGAATCATCAGTATAGTCAATTGAGGATAATTATTATTAGTCTATATGAACATGAACAAAATACTGTTACTGTATTGTCAGGGCTTACTTAGATGTGGATTTTTCAAGATATGAATCATTCGGATATTTTCCATTTTCTCTGAACAAGACAGTCTGAATGGTCCACCAAATGCTTAGGCCTACATGCATGAAATATATGTGAAACCAAACTGAACACAAACCTACACGTATGGTCATTCTAAAAAATACTCTAATTCAATTTTCAAACATAGATTCATTTATCAAACAATCACCCACTGAAGGTGTGCACTCATTTCCCTCAAGTTCAGCTCATTCAGTCCCAAATACTCTGTTCTGCACTTCACGGTGACTTGACAGTCTTGACTAACTACTGCAGTGTGACTTTCCCTTCCCAGAGGGAGGACAAAGGCCTGAACCCTAATGAGAACAACAACCAATAGACTACCTGGCAGCCGCACATGAACTGATTGACTAGATTCCATATAGATAGATAGTGGAAAGGAATGTTTACATTGTAAGCTTAGCTATACTGATTTCCACATTGACAATGGGTTGAGAAACGGACTGTTATTATTGACAACGAAAATGTGAGAACATAGGATCGATTATCGTGACAAAGATTAAATGGAAAGTATGCTAGTTACAGATCTGAATATTAACTGAATTCTGCAACTTCTTATTCCTTATCTTAGAGCGCTTATTTCAAATTGAGTGACACAAATTATTAAATGTGGCTTCCCATGCAAACCCTATCCAAGACAATTTTGCAGCGTTCAACTGCCATGCCATTTGACATAGATAGCTTGCCTATGTAACAGTATAGCTTCCGTCCCTCTCCTCGCCCCTACCTGGGCTCAAACCAGGAAACCTCAGCACACATCGACAACTGACACCCACGAAGCATCGTTACCCATCGCGCCAGAGCAAGGGGAACAACTACTCAGAGCGAGTGACGCGCACCCCGCTAACTAGCTAGCTACACCAATTTGATAAGTAACCTTAACCTTAAGACCCACTAAAAGACAGACAATCATGTTGACTGGTAAGTGGCATTATAAAATTAACTTTACTAGCTAGCTAAATCTATGTTGGCATTCTTTGATTAATGCATTAAATAGGCCAAGTATAAATTAGTAGTAACAATGACACAACGTTAGCTTGTTCACTTTGTAGACTTCACATTTGGGCTAGCTGGCTATCTAGGTTAACGGTAGCTAACTGCGTGATGACGTTAGCTTGCTGATTGAAATAATGCTCGCAACAAAATGTTTAACAATATTTCAAATAATGTATAAAGGAATGATACTCACAAATATTGTGTTGAAGGAGAAGAGTGCAGTTGACGTCTCCGTTCAAAATATCTAAATTTGGCGTAGGTGTATCAGTTGATCAAGATAAATGGATTAGTCATTGCAGGGAAACTAATCGCACAAGATAACGCGGACCTTGGACACAAATGAAGTTTATTTTTGCACAATAAAAACAGATTGACAGATTAATTGTTGAGAAAAAAATTATACACCGAGGAGTAATGTACCGAGAATGTGTGTCCACACACACACACACACACACACACACACACACACACACACACACACACACACACACACACACACACACACACACACACACACACACACCAGAGGTGGTCAATTCTGGTAACAGAGTAATTAGAATGACATGTTCATGGACAAAAAGCAGGGTTACTATTTACCAATTAGTAACAGTTTGGCTGTATATTGTGAGGATTCTGTGTTATGCACTATAGCCCATTACCATATATGTGATTGAATATTATCTGCTGTTGGCTTGTGTGGATGTTTGTGTTATGCAACATAGCTGACTTGAGACATTGTTAATAGTTTCAGGGCCATGGGCCTTTCTCATGATGGAAAAATACAGAATAACATGAAGACAGGAACTGTGCAATGAGTTGGGGGGGCACATTCAGAACGTAGTGTTGCGAGAACCAATGGTATTTTGTTAGATAACAGGAGCCAGGTGCCTGATAACTGTATGTTCTACACAACTACAACGACAGACAACTGGAGCGCCCGGGGGCTGGGACCAGCTCTGCGCCAACAATCAACGATAGGCTGGGTGAGTCTAAACCACGCCCAGTCTCTACTCTGACAGGCCGGCTCGGAAGCAGGAACTAATTCTGTCAAGAGTATATTATAATATCTTTGTCAGGAACAAGTTAGTTCTCTGTTTTGCCCTGCGAGGTGGGACAGAGAGCCCGTATATACGAAAATTGTATTTGCCAGTTATTGCTTAGCTAATAAAAAATACATAGTATACAATCGGTGACTCAATGTCATATTTATCCTAATACCAGATTCGAATTGACGCAACCCTAACAATATATCACAGTTATGTGTTCAGTAGACTAACCGATTAGGCCTAGAGTGACAGATAAACACCCAACCCTGTGCCCCCTGCATACACACCACATGGCCCATACACGCACATAGCCTAACACAGACACACACTTCTCAATAAGTCTTACTACCAGGGTAGGCCTACACCTGAGCTTGGTTACATTGTAATGTTATTTTTGGTGTTGATGAGTTACTCTAGTGATGGGAGTAGATAATTAGGCTCAGAAGAGAGATTGACTGGCCCCAGTGATGTACTGGGATGAATTGGAACTCAGACTGCGAGCCAGGTCTAATCGCCCAATATCGGTGCCGACCTCACTAATGCTCTTGTGGCTGAATGGAAGCAAGTCCACGCAGCAATGTTCCAACATCTAGTGGAAACTTTCCCAGTAGGTTTAAAGGTTTATAGGCAAGATAACCCAATCAAAATGGAAAGCTCCCAGAAAGTGGGAATATGCCAGGCCTATTGAGCCAAAATCAATTATGGCCTATTGTATAAATAGAACAAAAATGAACAAAACTTTTTTAAGAGATCAGATTTTTTGTTTATAAATACTTTGCTACAAGGACACACTTAGTTATCTACCCACCTCGTTCCTTTCTTTTAGCAATTCCATCTAGTAAGTACACCATCATGCTTTCGGGATGTGTCTTTTCAGATTCCACAATGATTCTTTAGTTGTGGACACTACATCAACACACTTGCCAACACTCCAGCCTTTGGGAATCTTGCTCAGAGCTCCAGTCAAATTGGGCGCGCTCCGCGCCAGCTCCGCTCAGGTCACATACTCTGGTATTGGAGTGTCCGTGTGCGTAGGGCCCTGTGAGTTTTATTTATTTTTATTTCACCTTTATTTAACCAGGTAGGCCAGTTGAGAGAACAAGTTCTCATTTACAACTGCGACCTGGCCAAGATAAAGTAAAGCAGTGCGACAAAAACAACAACACAGAGTCACACATAAACAAACGTACAGTCAATAACACAAAAGAAAATAAAAAAATAAAGATCCATGTACAGTGTGTGCAAATGTAGAAGAGTAGGGAGGTAAGGCAATAAATAGGCCCTAGAGGTGAAAATAATTACAATTTAGCATTAATACTGGAGTGATAGATGTGCAGATGATGATGTGCAAGTAGAGATACTGGGGTGAAAAGAACAAAAGGGTAAGTCAAATCAAATCAAATCAAATTTTATTTGTCACATACACATGGTTAGCAGATGTTAATGCGAGTGTAGCGAAATGCTTGTGCTTCTAGTTCCGACAATGCAGTAATAACGAACAAGTAATCTAACTAACAATTCCAAAAAAAAAAAACTACTGTCTTATACACAGTGTAAGGGGATAAAGAATATGTACATAAGGATATATGAATGAGTGATGGTACAGAGCAGCATAGGCAAGATACGGTAGATGATATCGAGTACAGTATATACATATGAGATGAGTGTAAACCAAGTGGCATAGTTAAAGTGGCTAGTGATACATGTATTACATAAGGATGCAGTCGATGATATAGAGTACAGTATCTACGTATGCATATGAGATGAATAATGTAGGGTAAGTAACATTATATAAGGTAGCATTGTTTAAAGTGGCTAGTGATATATTTACATCATTTCCCATCAATTCCCATTATTAAAGTGGCTGGAGTAGAGTCAGTGTCATTGACAGTGTGTTGGCAGTAGCCACTCAATGTTAGTGGTGGCTGTTTAACAGTCTGATGGCCTTGAGATAGAAGCTGTTTTTCAGTCTCTCGGTCCCAGCTTTGATGCACCTGTACTGACCTCGCCTTCTGGATGACAGCGGGGTGAACAGGCAGTGGCTCGGGTGGTTGATGTCCTTGATGATCTTTATGGCCTTCCTGTAGCATCGGGTGGTGTAGGTGTCCTGGAGGGCAGGTAGTTTGCCCCGGTGATGCGTTGTGCAGACCTCACTACCCTCTGGAGAGCCTTACGGTTGAGGGCGGTGCAGTTGCCATACCAGGCGGTGATACAGCCCGCCAGGATGCTCTCGATTGTGCATCTGTAGAAGTTTGTGAGTGCTTTTGGTGACAAGCCGAATTTCTTCAGCCTCCTGAGGTTGAAGAGGCGCTGCTGCGCCTTCCTCACGATGCTGTCTGTGTGAGTGGACCAATTCAGTTTGTTTGTGATGTGTATGCCGAGGAACTTAAAACTTGCTACCCTCTCCACTACTGTTCCATCGATGTGGATGGGGGGGTGTTCCCTCTGCTGTTTCCTGAAGTCCACAATCATCTCCTTAGTTTTGTTGACGTTGAGTGTGAGGTTATTTTCCTGACACCACACTCCGAGGGCCCTCACCTCCTCCCTGTAGGCCGTCTCGTCGTTGTTGGTAATCAAGCCTACCACTGTTGTGTCGTCCGCAAACTTGATGATTGAGTTGGAGGCGTGCATGGCCACGCAGTCGGGGATGGCCACGCAATATGGGGATGAAGTAGGGCCCTGTGAGTGTGCATAGAGACAGTGCAAAAATAAAAATTCAAGGGTCAACTCAGATAGTCCCTGTGGACATTTTGTTAGCTATTTAGCAGTCTTGTGACTTGGGGATAGAAGCTGTTCAGGAGCCTGTTGATGTCAGACTTGATGCACATGTGCAGCTTGTCGTGCGGAAGCAGAGCGAACAGTCTATGGTTTGGGTGGCTGGAGTCTTTAACAATTTTCCGGGGCTTCCTTTCACACCCTTAACTACAGCTCAGCGTTCAACACCATAGTGCCCTCAAAGCTCATCACTAAGCTAAGGACCCTGGGACTAAACACCTCCCTCTGCAACTTGATCCTGGACTTCCTGATGGGCTGCCCCCAGGTGGTAAGGGTAGCGAACAACACGTCTGACACGCTGATCCTCTACACGGGGGTCCCTCAGGTGTGCGTACCTAGTTCCTGTTTACCCACGACTGCGTGGTCAAGCACGACTCCAACACCATTATTAAGTTTGCCAACAACACAACGGTGGTAGGCCTGATCACAGACAACAATGAGAGCCTATATGGAGGAGGTCAGAGACCTGGCAGTCTGGTGCCAGGACAACAACCTCTCTCTCAATGTGATCAAGACAAAGGAGCTGATTGTTTACTACAGGAAAAGGAGGGCAGAGCATGCCCCCATTTACATCAACAGGGCTGTCCACATCACCAACAAACTATCATGGTCCAAACACACCAAGACAGTCGTGAAGAGGGCACGACAACATCTATTCCCCCTCAGGAGACTGAAAAGATTTGGCATGGGTCTTCAGATCCTCAAAAAGTTCTACAGCTGCACCATCGAGAGCATCCTGACTGGTTGCATCACCGCCTGGTATGACAACTGCTCGGCATCCGACCGCAAGGCACTACAGATGGTAGTGCGTACGGCTCAGTACATCACTGGGATCAAGCTTCCTGCCATCCAGGACCTCTATACCAGGCGGTGTCAGAGGAAGGCCCTAAAAATTGTCAAAGACTCGTGCCACCCTAGTCATAGACTGTACTCTCTGCTACCGCATGGCAAGCTGTACCGGAGCGCCACGTCTAGGTCCAAGAGGCTTCTAAACAGCTTCTACCCCCAAGCCATAAGACTACTGAACAGTTAATCAAATGGCTACCTGGACTATTTGCATTGAACCCCCCCCCCCTTCTTTAAAGCTACTGATACTCACTGTTTATTATATATGCATAGTCACTTTACCCCTACCTACATGTACATATTACCTCAATTACCTAGACTAACGTGTACCCGCTATCAGGACTCAGGATAAGACCCAGATGCAGACATTTTGAATCCCAGATGTCTATGTACAAAATAGGGGAAAAGAAAACGACAAGTCAAGGGCAGGCAGAGGTCAGTAATCCAGGGCAGTGTCAGTAAGGTAAAGAAGGGCAGGCAGGCTCAGGGTCATGGCAGGCAGAGGTCAGTAATCCAGGGCAGTGTCAGAAAGGTAAAGAACGACAGTCAGGGTCAGGTCATGCAAAATGGTCAAAACCGGGAGGACTAGAAAACAGCAACTATAGAAACTTGAAAATGAGAAAACCAAGCCGGTGGGACAAGACAAACAGATAACGCAGGTATAAACAAACCAGGAGATAATTGGGACAAATGGGAGACACCTGGTGGGGTGTAGAGACAAGCACAAGACAGGTGAATGATCAGGATCCGACACCCCCGCACATTGACTCAGTACCGGTACCCCCTGAATATAGCCTAGTTATTGTTATTTTATTGTGTTACTTAAAAAAAAAAACTTTACTTCATTTAGTAAATATTTTCTTAACTCTTATTTTTCTTAACTGCATTGTTGGTTAAGGGCTTGTAAGTAGGCATTTCACGATAAGGTTAACGACACCTGTTGTTTCGGCGCATGTGACACATAACATGTGATTTGATTTGACCCCTTGTTATGGGGTACTACAGGGTTGTATTCATTAGGGTACACTGTAGCAACCTTTTTCAAAATGTTGTGCTACGGAAAATGAAATTGAGCATTTCTTATAGGACAAGTTCAGATAGTACCACCCTACAGGTATTTCAATCCGTTTCTTCAGTTTGATGACAACTGAGTACGACCCAGAGACTAAAATATTGGACACTTACATGCTTTAACGCCCACAGTTGCCTAAATGCCAATCAGGATGCCGCCATTGTTGTTGACTCATCCCATTCCTCGCTAGCCTGGTCCCAGTTTGTGCTGTCTTGCCAACTCCTATGGCCATTGTCACACCAAGACAACAGATCAGGGCCCAGGCTAATTCCTCTCTGTTTTTATGTGAGGATCTGAAATTATCTTCTATTCAATGACATTACATTAGGATGTGCTGTTTTCTATTGCCTTTGGATAGACACTGACATTATAGTGGTGTTGCATGGGTGTAGAGATTGTCAATTGAACTGCCTTTATTTGGAATATTCAGAAATATTCTTCCTGAAAAGCAAATTAATAACATTTATGTCAGGGTCTTAACTGCTGTGACTGGCTCGGCAGGCTTTTCGAATAGGACAGAGGTCAGGGGTCAAGTCACAGGAGTTCTCAGAGGGAGCTGGGCATTCCTATAGAGATTTGGGTCACCCCTGTATGTGCTGTATGTTGTGTTTTGACATGGGCACCCCCCTAAATATGGTGATAGTTGTTACTCTAACTGTACACACACAACTCTAACCTCACCTTTGACTCCTCCTGAGAGGATGTAGCTAATGTAGCTAAACTAATTGCAGCATATCCCATTTATAGAGAATATACAGCAAATTCAAAAATCCTCAATCCGCTCAATGTCTTGAGGGGGTCTGCTTGCTTGGCCACTGATTAGTCATAAAGCCCTATTTATTGGCAAGAAGACACGGACTCCTAGAGGCAATCGACCATTGTGCAGTTTAAAGACGTTTTCAACTCTCTCCAGCCTTCAAGACTCCAGAGGAATGAAAAAGCGTTCTCCTTAGTCTGTATCTGGGAATCTCCCTAGTTAGACAAATACACTGCCATAGCTTTTACAAACGTATAATTACTGTGTAAAACGAGAAAAATTGCTTATACTGATAGGCAAGCTATCACAAAATGTGTTGCTAACCATATCAACAGCCCATGTCAATAACGTTCCAACAACAGCTAACGACGTTATTAACTTATCTAGCTAGCAAAAAATGTGCTACTTTTCTCGTGAGTTAATTTCTCCGTTGGGCTAAGTAATCGGTGAGGTTAACAGGTTGCTCGACCGACAGCATTCCCTCTCACGGACTTAAAAAAAAAATCTGAATCCATGCATGGAGTTTACAAAATAATTTGTCAAAAATGACTGAATGTGGCCTCGTCATCCATCTCCATAGAAACAATGTTACACCATTATCCTAAGCCCTAAAACGTGGCCAGTGAATAAATAGTACGTTTTTATTATATTTGAGACATGGAACATAATGTCCACTATAGTTTTAAAATACATGTAAAAAAAAAAAATCTGTTATTGGTAGAAAGCTTGATAATTCGACATTTCTAGAATTTAGCCTACTAACCTTCCTCACCACACAGCCCATCGCCTCAGGTGAACATTGAACCCAATGACCAAACTAGACCGTTCTGGCTCTAGTGCTGGTTTAAAAACAAACACTCTCTCGGCTGTGGTAGGCCTTTTCCTATCAGCTTCAGTCGATATGAATTTGTTGCAACAAGTGGAATATTGTCCCTCTCTAGAACATTGTGTGTCTATGGTTCTGGTGTAGACTAACTTTTCTACTACCCATGTTGATTCTAAGGTGTTTTGTCTGCCCAGTGCCCTTTGGTTTTCAAGCAGTGTTTTTGTATATATACCCTCTGGAGAACTAGATCATGGCCCATAGAATTAGACATAACTCTCATCAAAAGGATGAAGTGAAAACACAACCAATTAATTTATTAAAGGCCCAGTGCAGTCAAAAATGTAATTTTGTTGTGTTTTATATGCAGTACCTGTCAATTTTGGACACACCTACTCATTCAAGGGTTTTTCTTTATTTTTACTATTTTCGACATTGTAGAATAATAGCGAAGACATCAAAACGATGAAATAGCACATATGGAATCAAGTAGTAACCAAAAAAGTGTTCAACAAATCAAAATATATTTTAGAATTTAGATTCTTCAAAGTAGCCACCCTTTGCCTTGATGACAACAAACTATAGTTTTGGCAAGTCGGTTAGGACATCTACTTTGTGCGTGACACAAGTAATTTTCCAACAATTGTTTACAGACAGATTATTACACTTATCATTCACTGTATCACAATTCCAGTGGGTCAGAAGTTTGCATACACGAAGTTGACTGTGCCTTTAAATAGCTTGGAAAATTCCAGAAAATGATGTCATGGCTTTACAAGCTTCTGATAGGCTAATTGACATCATTTCAGTCAATTGGAGGTGTACCTGTGGATGTATTTCAAGGCCTACCTTCAAACTCAGTGCCTCTTTGCCTGACATCATGGGAAAATCAAAAGAAATCAGCCAAGACCGCAAGAAAAAAATTGTAGACAAGTCTGGTTCATCCTTGGGAGCAATTTCCAAACGCCTGAAGGTACCACGTTCATCTGTACAAAAAATAGTACGCAAGTATAAACACCATGGGACCACACAGCCGTCATACCGCACAGAAAGGATATCCGTTCTGTCTCCTAGAGATGAATGTACTTTGGTGCAAAAAGTGCAAATCAATCCCAGAACAACAGCAAAGGACCTTGTGAAGATGCTGAAGGAAACCGGTACAAAAGTAACAATATCCACAGTAAAACGAGTCCTATATCGACAAAACCTGAAAGGCTGCTCAGCAAGGAAGAAGTCACTGCTCCAAAACCGCCATGAAAAACCAGACTACGGTTTGAAACTGCACATGGGGACAAAGATCGTACTTTTTGGAGAATTGTCCTCTGGTCTGATGAAAAAAAAAATTGAACTGTTTGGCCATAATGACCGTCGTTATGTCTGGAGGAAAAAGGGGGAGGCTTGCAAGCTGAAGAACACCATCCCAACCGTGAAGCACAGGGTTGGCAGTATCATGTTGTGAGGGTGCTTTGCTGCAGGAGTGACTGGTGCACTTCACAAAATAGATGGCATCATGAGGATAGAAAATTATGTGGCTATATTGAAGCAACATCTCAAGACATCAGTCAGGAAGTTGACGCATGGTCGCAAATGGGTCTTCCAAATGGACAATGACCCCAAGCATACTTCCAAAGTTGTGGCAAAATGGCTTAAGGACAACAAAGTCAAGGTATTGGAGTGGCCATCACAAAGCCCTGACCCCAATCCTATAGAAAACTGAAAAAGCGTGTGCGAGCAAGGAGGCCTTCAAACCTGATTCAATTACACCAGCTCTGTCAGGAGAAATGGGCCAAAATTCCCCCAACTTATTGTGGGAATCTTGTGGAAGGCTACCTGAAACGTTTGACCCAAGTTATACAATTTAAAGGCAATGCTAACAAATACTAATTGAGTGTATGTAAACTTCTAACCCACTGGGAATGTGATGAAATAAATAAAAGCTGAAATAAATCATTCTCTTTACTATTATTCTGACATTTCACATTCTTAAAATAAAGTGGTGATCCAAACTGACCTAAGACAGGGAATATTGACTTGGAATAAATGTCAGGAATTGTGAAAAACTGAGTTGAAATGTATTTGGCTAAGGTGTTTGTAAACTTCTGACTTCAACTGTACATATGAGATGAGTAATGTAGGGTATGTAAACACTATATAAAGTGGCATTGTTTAGTGGCTAGTGATACATTTATTACATCCAATTTTTAATTATTAAAGTGGCTTGAGATAGGTCAGTATGTTGGCAGTAGCCACTCAATGTTAGTAATGGCTGTTTAACAGTCTGATGGCCTTGAGATATAAGCTGTTTTTCAGTGTCTTGGTCCCAGCTTTGATGCACCTGTACTGACCTCGCCTTCTGGGTGATAGCAAGGTTAACAGGCAGTGGCTCGGGTGGTTGTTGTCCTTGATGATCTTTTTGGCCTTCCTGTGACATCGGGTGGTGTAGGTGTCCTGGACATGAAACACAGGTGCAGACCTCACTACCCTCTGGAGAGCCTTACTGTTGTGGACGGAGCAGTTACCGTACCAGGCAGTGATACAGCCCGACGGGACGCTCTCTATTGTGTATCTGTAAATTTTGCCGCATTTCTTCTGGCTCCTGAGGTTGAAGAGGCGTTGCTGCGCCTTCTTCATCACGCTGTGTGTGGGTGGACCATTTCAGTATGTCCTTGATGTGTACGCTGAGGAACTTAAACCTTTCCACCTTCTCCACGACTGTCCCGTCGATGTAAATAGGAGGCTGCTTCCTCTGGTGTTTCCTGAAGTCCACGATCATCTCCATTGTCTTGTTGACATTGAGTGTTAAGTTATTTTCCTGACACCACACTCCGAGGGCCCTCACCTCCTCCCTGTAGGCTGTCTCGTCGTTGTTGGTAATCAAGCCTACTACTGTAGTGTCGTCTGCAAACTTGATGATTGAGTTGGAGGTGTGCATGGCAACACAGTCATGGGTGAACTGAGAGTACAGGAGAGGGTTGAGAACGCACCCTTGTGGGGCCCCAGTATTGAGGATCAGCGGGGTGGAGATGTTGTTTGCTACCCACACCACCTGGGGGCGGCCCGTCAGGAAGTCCAGGACCCATGTAATTACGAGTTTGGAGGATCCTACGGTGTTAAATGCTGAGCTGTAGTCGAAGGACAGCATTCTTACATAGGTATTCCTCTTGTCCAGATGGGTTAGGGCAGTGTGCAGTGTGATTGCGATTGCGTCGTCTGTGGACCTATTGGGGCGGTAAGGAAATTGGAGTGAGTCTAGGGTGTCAGGTATGGTGGAGATGATATGGTCCTTGACTAGTCTCTCAAAGCACTTCATGATGACGGAAGTGAGTGCTATGGGGCGATAGTCATTTAGCTCAGTTACCTTAGCTTTCTTGGGAACAAGAACAATGGTGGCCTTCTTAAAACATGTGGGAACAGCAGACTGGGATAAGGGTTGATTGAATATGTCCGTAAACACACCAACACACTGCGCATGCTCTGAGGACGCGGCTGGGGATTCCATCTGGGCCGGCAGCCTTGCGAGGGTTAACACGTTTAAAACTTTTATTCAGGTTGGCTGCAGTGAAGGAGAGCCTACAGGTTTAGGTATAGGGCCGTGTCGGTAGCACTGTATTGTTTTCAAAGCGAGCAAAGAATTTGTTTAATTTGTCTGGGAGCAAGACATCGTGGTCCGCGACGGGGCTGGTTGTCCTTTTGTAGTCTGTGATTGACTGTAGACCCTGCCACATACCTCTTGTGTCTGAGCCGTTGAATTGCGATTCTACTTTGTCTCTATACTGACGCTTAGCTTGTTTGATTGCCTTGCGGAGAGAATAGCTACTCTGTTTGTATTCGGTCATGTTTCCGGTCGCCTTGCCCTGATTAAAAGCAGTGGTTCGCCATTTCAGTTTTGCGCGAATGCTGCCATCAATCCACGGTTTCTGGTTTTAATAGTTGCCGTGGGTACAACATCACAGATGCACTTGCTAATAAACTCGCTCACCGAATCAGCGTAGTCATCAATGTTATTGTCCGACGCTATGCGGAACATATCACAGTCGACGTGATCGAAGCAATCTTGAAGCGTGGAACCGATTGGTCAGACCAGTGTTGAACAGACCTGAGCACGGGCGTTTTCTGTTTTAGTTTCTGTCTATAGGCTGGGAGCAACAAAATGGAGTTGTGGTCAGATTTTCCGAAAGGAGGGAGGAGGAGGGCTTTGTATGCATCGCGGAAGTTAGAATAACAATGATCCAGGGTTTTGCCAGCCTGGTCGCGCATTCGATATGCTGATAAAATTTAGGGAGCCTTGTTTTCAGAATGGACTTGGTTTCCAGTTTACATAGAGTCCAATGCAGTTCTTTCAGGGCCGTCGATGTGCCTGCTTGGGGGGATGTACACGACTGTGATTATGATAGAAGAGAAGTCTCTTGGTAGATAATGCGGTCGGCATTTGATTGTAAGGAATTCTAGGTCAGGTGAACAAAAGGACTTGAGATCCTGTATGTTGTTTTGATCACACCAAGTCTCATTAATCATAAGGCATACACCCCCGCTCTTCTTCTCACCAGAGAGATGTTTGTTTCTTTCAGCGCGATGCGTGAAGAAACCAGGTGGCTGTACCGACTCTGATGACTTATCCCGAGTGAGCCATGTTTCCGTGAAACAAAGAACGTTACAATCTCTGATGTCTCTCTGGAAGGCAACACTTGCTCGGATTTCGTCTACCTTGTTGTCAAGAGACTGGACATTGGCGAGTAGTATACTCGGGAGCAGGAAGCGATTTGCCCGTCTACGGAGGAGCCTGACCAGAAGACCGCTCCATCTGCCCCTTCTGCGGCGCCATTGTTTTGGGTCGCCGGCTGGGGCCTCTTCCGGCGCCGACAGAGATGGCCGCCTCGCTTCGCTTTCTTAGGAAACTATGCGGTATTTCATTTTTTTATGTATTATTTCTTACATCGTTACCCCAGGAAATCTTAAGTTTTATTACATACAGACGGGAGGAAATATTGGATATAACAGCAACGTCAACTCACCAACATTACAACCAGGAATACGACTTTCCCGAAGCAGATCCTCTGTTTGGTCCACCACCCAGGACAATGGATAGGATCCTGTGAAATTGAGAGAATTATTATAATGCCCTTTTAGTGCAAGAGCTGTTTGAAAAGACAGCCTGTGTTGGTGGGATGGAGTTTTGGTCTGCCTGATGACACCCCAAGGTGGTAAATAAGTTAATAGACGAATAAGAAAGAAAGTTCCAAAGCTTTCTACCAATAGTAGCTAGTTTCCCATTTCCCCCACGAACTCCTAGACAGTCCTATAAAAATTATTGCTTGAGAAATTGCTCTTAGCTAAAAAGCTGACTTTGTTTTCAATTAAAATGGTCAAAAATTAACAATCGCAGTAAGGTACGTAATTGTTACCCAGAAAGGATATGATATTGAAATAAAAATGGCTGCAAATTAAGCCATTGTAGCACTACACACTCAACAGTGCCATCAGTTGTGTAACAGTATGCATTGATAAACACAAGGGGTGGTAGTGGGTTATTTTCAGGGTCTGAGGGGAACTGGGTAATGAAAGAAGAGACTCTGGGCTGCATCTCAATAGTCTAATGTGGCTTCCTCTCCTGTCTCCTTAACTCCTTTCCTTCACTTGTCCGAAAAGACAGGGCAGGCAACAACAACTCTATGCATTTGCTGTGTTCCTTTGCCCTATCCTGTGCTTTCAGATCAGTGCGATGAAGGAGAGGAAACAGGGCAAGGAGACAGCTTCAAACTATTGAAATGCAGCGCTGTGGTGTGGTTACGTTTGTTCATCAGTGGTGGGCTCATAGACTAGAGGAATGTGCTGAGTGTCACAGCTACACCCATCCCACTAGACAGCTGCTGCATTCCTAATGGCTGTCTATGCCCTCTGTCTCTCTATCGCACTCTCTCTCTCGCACTCTCTGTCTTGCATTCTCTCTCTCACTCAAGTGCTTTCTCTCTCTCTCACTGTGTCATGTGCATCTTCTCACCCTTGAAGTTTTGAGAAAAATATGCAACACTTCCCTTGCACCTAGTTTATAGCTGGAAGCAGCATTTCATCAATGTGTGTGTTCCTATATAAATGTTTTGCAGTAATGTAATGATATCAGTAGTAAAATAAATTGCATTGATAATGGCCTTATTATCAGCATTGTCACCATGTAATGCAGTATATACACCCTTATGGAAAAACCACACGAATTTCACGCAATCACGTGAATTGTTCCAAAAACATGTTTTCGTGTGATCATGTGATCTTATGTGAAGTTAATGTGATAAAATGTGGCAATATGTAAAGCAACATGTGATAACAAAAACACGTTTTAACATGATTTTCCACATGTGAAAACATGTGTTTTCTGTTAGGGCAGTATCAGTAGGCTAAGCGATTTACAGCCTCGTGTGCATAAAAACACTCACAAACTTTTACAGATGCACAATCGAGAGCATCCTGTCGGGCTGTATCACCGCCTAGTACAGCAACTGCTCCGCCCACAACCGTAAGGCTCTCCAGAGGGTAGTGAGGTCTGCACAACGCATCACCGAGGGCAAACTACCTGCCCTCCAGGACACCTACACCACCCGATGTCACAGGAAGGCCTAAAAGATTATCAAGGACAGCAACCACCCGAGCCACTGCCTGTTCATCCCGCTATCATCCAGAAGGTGAGGTCAGTACAGGTGCATCAAAGCTGGGACCGAGAGACTGAAAAACAGCTTCTATCTCAAGGCCATCAGACTGTTTGACAGCCATCACTAACATTGAGTGGCTGCTGCCAACATACTGACTCAACTCTAGCCAGTTTAATAATGTAAAAATGTATGTAATAAATGTATCACTAGCCACTTTAAACAATGCCACTTTATATAATGTTTACATACCCTACATTACTCATCTCATATGTATATACTGTACTCTATACCATCTACTGCATCTTGCCTATGCTGTTCGGCCATCACTCATTCATATATTTTTATGTACATATTCTTATTCATTCCTTTACACTTGTGTGTATAAGGTAGTTGTTGTGAAATTGTTAGGTTAGATTACTTGTTAGATATTACTGCATGGTCGGAACTAGAAGCACAAGCATTTCGCTACACTCGCATTAACATCTGCTAACTATGTGTATGTGACAAATATATATATATTTTTTAAGGTAAGTGTGGTCCTGGGAATTGAGCCCACTATCCTGGCTTTACTAACACTATGCTCTACCAACTGAGCTACAGAGGACCACCACCTTAGTATGAGACACATGCACGCACACACACATACACGCACACACCAACAGACACAAACACATGCTGACGTACTGTACACACACAACCCTCTCCACCCCTGAACCACTATTGTAAGCCAATGTGACTTTAGGGACATTTTTGGGACCTCTGACCAATCACAGGTTTAGAACCGTACCCCACCTACTGTTACCTCTGGTCCTGAGCAGCCATTGGTCCACATTCCACACTCCTCTCTGGAAAATCTAGCTAATCAGAGGACCTGGTGTGAAGAGGGAGAATGTAAGTGGGACAATTGCCAAGTTGTGAACACCACAAGTGCTGCTCAGGCTGGTTTAAATGGCTCAAATAGACCCTGTTCACAGATAATGTACAGTATTTGTTAAATGAATCCAAATTTAGAGTTAACCTACAGTTAACATTGAAGGCTTTCCTTTATACACCAACAGAGCTCAGTTG
This sequence comes from Oncorhynchus tshawytscha, assembly GCF_018296145.1. Taxonomy (NCBI): domain Eukaryota; kingdom Metazoa; phylum Chordata; class Actinopteri; order Salmoniformes; family Salmonidae; genus Oncorhynchus; species Oncorhynchus tshawytscha. The sequence goes on from NC_056444.1 coordinate 26,557,438, forward strand.
TAAACAAAAGTCCCACATACACACATCAGCCTTAAAACAGTCAAATAACATTTATAGCTTATGTAATAAAACAGCAGTGTAAACAAATGATTAGGACTAATCATTAGTAGGGTCACTTCTTATATCACAGGTTAAGATGATATAGACTGTACCTTTAATTGTATACTGCACCAAGGTTATTATAGTAAACTGAAACTAAAACTAATCATAAAAAAGTACTTCGTAAAATAAAATAAAATAATGAACAAGCCTGTTTGAAAAATTAAAACTATGTGGAAACTTTGACTCAAACGAACAAAAATGTTGAATTATGTTCAGGGTTGGGGCTGAGGGTTGGGGCTGGGGTTGAGGGCTGGGATTGGGGTTGGGGCTGAGGGTTGGGGCTGAGGGTTGGGGCTGGGGTTGAGGGCTGGGATTGGGGTTGGGGCTGAGCGTGGGGCTGAGGGTTGGGGCTGGGGTTGAGGTTGAGGGATGGGGCTGGGGCTGGGGCTGAGGGTTGGGGCTGGGGCTGAGGGCTGGGGCTGAGGGTTGGGGTTGGGGCTGAGGGTTGGGGCTGGGATTGGGGCTTGGGTTGGGGCTGGGGCTGAGGGTTGGGGCTGGGGCTGAGGGTTGGGGCTGGGGCTGAGGGTTGGGGTTGGGGCTGAGGGTTGGGGTTGGGGCTGGGGCTGGGGTTGAGGGTTGGGGGCTGAGGGTTGGGGCTGAGGGTTGGGGCTGGGGTTGAGGGCTGGGATTGGGATTGGGGCTGAGGGCTGGGGTTGGGGCTGAGGGCTGGGGTTGGGGCTGAGGGCTGGGGTTGGGGCTGAGGGCTGGGGCTGAGGGCTGGGGCTGGGGCTGAGTGGGGCTGGGGCTGGGGCTGAGGGCTGAGTGCTGGGGTTGGGGTTGGGGCTGGGGTTGGGGTTGGGGCTGAGGGTTTGGGCTGAGGCTGGGGTTGGGGGCTGGGGTTGGGGCTGAGGGTTGGGGCTGAGGGCTGGGGTTGGGGCTGAGGGCTGGGGTTGGGGCTGAAGGGCTGGGGTTGGGGCTGAAGGCTGGGGCTGAGGGCTGGGGCTGAGGGCTGAGGGCTGAGTGCTGGGGTTGGGGCTGAGGTTGGGGCTGAGGGCTGGGGCTGGGGTTGGGGTTGGGGCTGGGGGCTGAGGGCTGGGGCTGGGGTTGGGGGCTGGGGTTGGGGCTGAGGGCTGGGGCTGAGGCTGGGGTTGGGGGCTGGGGTTGGGGCTGAGGGCTGGGGCTGAGGGCTGGGGCTGAGGGCTGGGGTTGGGGCTGAGGGCTGGGGTTGGGGCTGAGGGCTGGGGCTGAGGGTTGGGGCTGAGGGTTGGGGCTGAGGGTTGGGGCTGAGGGTTGGGGTTGGGGCTGGGGTTGGGGTTGGGGCTGAGGGTTGGGGCTGAGGGCTGGGGCTGAGGCTGGGGTTGGGGGCTGGGGCTGGGGCTGAGGCTGGGGTTGGGGGCTGGGGTTGGGGCTGAGGGCTGGGGCTGAGGGCTGGGGTTGGGGGCTGGGGCTGAGGGCTGGGGCTGAGGGCTGGGGTTGGGGTTGGGGCTGGGGCTGAGGGCTGAGGGCTGGGGTTGGGGTTGGGGCTGAGGGTTGGGGTTGGGGTTGGGGCTGAGGGCTGGGGTTGGGGCTGAGTGCTGGGGTTGGGGCTGGGGTTGGGGTTGGGGCTGAGGGCTGGGGTTGGGGCTGAGTGCTGGGGTTGGGGCTGAGGGCTGGAGTTGGGGCTGAGTGCTGGGGTGTGGGCTGAGTGCTGGGGTGTGGGCTGAGGGCTGGGGTTGGGGCTGAGGGCTGGGGTTGGGGCTGAGGGCTGGGGCTGAGGGCTGGGGTTGGGGCTGAGTGCTGGGGTTGGGGCTGAGGGCTGGGGTTGGGGCTGGGGCTGAGGTTGGGGCTGAGGGCTGGGGCTGAGGCTGGGGTTGGGGGCTGGGGCTGATGGCTGGGGTTGGGTCTGAGGGTTGGGGCTGAGGGCTGGGTTTGGGGCTGAGAGCTGGGGTTGGAGTTGGGTCTGAGGGCTGAGGGCTGGGGCTGACGGTTGGGCGCTGGGGTTGGGGCTGAGGGTTGGGGCTGAGGGTTGGGGCTGAGGGCTGAGGGTTGAGGCTGAGGGCTGGGGTTGGGGCTGGGTTTGTGGCTGAGGGCTGGGGTTGGGTTTGTGGCTGAGGGCTGGGGCTGGGGACTGGACTAGGGATGGGGTTGGGGCTGAGGGCTGAGGGTTGGGGCTGAGGGCTGAGGTTGGGGCTGAGGGTTGGGGCTGAGGGCTGATGGTTGGACTAGGGATGGGGCTGAGGGCTGAGGTTGGGGCTGAGGGCTGGGGGCTGGACTAGGGATAGGGTTGGGGCTGAGGGCTGAGGTTGGGGCTGAGGGCTGGGGTTGTGGCTGAGGGCTGGGGTTAAGGCTGGCGCTAAGGGCTGGGGTTGGGACTGTGAGCGAGGCTACCCAGGCAGCATGACCTTGAACCTGCAGAAAGACAAACAGCTGTTAACAACTTTCCGACAGGCTTCAAATCACAGGCAGCCCAACTCTAACTGACTTATCTCAACCTGTTCTGTCAAGTTTAAGGTCTGACTGACGTTCAGCCAATCCCAAATCGACCCCTCGCTTCTACCCCTAGACACTCCAGAGGATTGGATAGAGGTTAGTCTCGTGAAGCAATATGGCGCTATAAGCAATAAGCAAATGGCACTAGCTCCTCCGTGCCGTCCGGTAGGTGGAACTTGTACCATACAGCTATGAGTCAGGCAGGCCTAGGGGTCAATTTGGAATTGTGAAAGAAAGAAAACGAGAACACACCGCCGTGTCACCAACATACATTACACAGTCCAGGGAATCCCCCTACACATACTAAGTCAGGATCGTTATGTAATCTCAATGACTTACCTGGTTAGATAAAGGCAAACCCACCCTCCCCCACTAAGTAACCCCTCAGACCTGGGAAGAAAGGGTTCATAATAGCACTACATGTTGATAGGAGTTACCTCGTATACTGTCTGGGTTTGTTGTGTTGTTGTGGTTGATGACCTCACCTCCTATATAACACAAACAATATTTGAGTGATTGTGATGACTTTGTTTTTTCATTCCTAACATTCCTATTAAGGTCCGATTCCCACTGTAAACTCACCATCCTTATCATAATGGAAACATCCTGAACCCATATAGTATGCTTCTTATTCACCTGAAATTCAATTCTGCTTTGGCAACTGCTCGGATTATAATTGATCAATCTATTATCAAGTACAGTGCTCGTGCCGTGACCTTCTTTAACATGTTATATGACACGTGGTCACTCCAGCGATAGATAGCCACTATCTATCTACTCAAACAGAATGATGTTGTCGCGGTGGAAAAGTTCCCCTGTGGTGTCAGTCAGTCATTAACCTTGGCTGTATAGTCTGCTGCTACACCACATCACTCAATTAACCACTGTCTGGTTGCTGTCTCACACACACAAACATAAACAGGCATTCAGATACACACACACATGAAAACCAGTGATTCTCTGATTTCTGTGGAACGGAGTTTGCAATGTACTATACTGTAAATGTCAATGTACTATGCTGTAAATGTCAATGTACTATACTGTAAATGTCAATGTACTATGCTGTAAATGTCAATGTACTATGCTGTAAATATCAATGTACTATGCTGTAAATGTCAATGTACTATGCTGTAAATGTCAATGTACTATGCTAGAAATGTCAATGTACTATGCTGTAAATGTCAATGTACTATGCTGTAAATGTCAATGTACTATGCTGTAAATGTCAATGTACTATGCTGTAAAAATGTCAATGTACTATGCTGTAAATGTCAATGTACTATGCTGTAAATGTCAATGTACTATGCTGTAAATGTCAATGTACTATGCTGTAAATGTCAATGTACTATGCTGTAAATGTCAATGTACTATGCTGTAAATGTCAATGTACTATGCTGTAAATGTCAATGTACCTTACTGTAAATGTCAATGTACTATGCTGTAAATCCCAATGTACCTTACTGTAAATGTCAATGTACTATGCTGTAAATCCCAATGTACTATACTGCAAATGTCTGTTGTTCTGCCCCTGAACAGGCAGTTAACCCACTGTTCCTAGGCCGTCATTGAAAATAAGAATTTGTTCTTAACTGACTTGCCTGGTTAAATAAAGGTTAAAAAAAATAAAATAAAAAATGTCAATGTACTATGCTGTAAATCCCAATGTACTATACTGTAAATGTGTGTGTGACAAACAAAACAAGGACCAGTTCAGTGGTTGGACAGGGCACTGTGTGACATTGAACTGGATCAGGTCTGGTTCTGGGGGTCTGGTTGTGTGTGGTGTGTGTGTGTGTGTGTGTGTGTGTGTGTGTGTGTGTGTGTGTGTGTGTGTGTGTGTGTGTGTGTGTGTGTGTGTGTGTGTGTGTGTGTGTGTGTGTGTGTGTGTGTGTGTGTTTGTGTGTGTGTGTGACCACGGTGACCCATCAAGAGTAGCTAGTTGCCTAAACCCCTGACCCGGGTTCAGATATGTTTTCATCCCCTTAATGGTTATGTTTAGACAAAGAGATTAAACACCACGTATTTCCAGTTTGAGATACTGGGACACTATGGTGACTGTCTGTCAGTTTGAAATACTGGGCCACTATGGTGACTGTCTGTCAGTTTGAGATACTGGGACACTATGGTGACTGTCTGTCAGTTTGAGATACTGGGACACTATGGTGACTGTCTGTCAGTTTGAGATACTGGGACACTATGGTGACTGTCTGTCAGTTTGAGATACTGGGACACTATGGTGACTGTCAGTGAAAAAGAGAATATAGTGAATATTGCTTTTAAACAATCTGCTTCTCGTATCCTGACAGGAAAGAGACTACTAAACTGAGCACTGCTGAATTCTTGTTAAAATTCTCCTCTCATTTCTTGGAGCTGAGTCAACATGAACTATTACCAGATCCAGATGTGTGTGTGACTGTGTGTGTATATATACACCTCTGCACCATACAGTTATTCATATATGATTTGTATAATTGTATACAGTGCATTCGGAAAGTTTTCAGACCCTTTGACTTTCCGAATGCACAGTATATTCTCGTACAGTTTTGGGGAGCAGTGAACTGCATTTAACTAGTAATTTAATTACATTTTGCAGTAGCTTGATAGTAGTTGAACTAAATTCAAATATTGGTAGTGTTTTCAGTAGTTAATCATTTTTTTGCTATGTAGTGGTGTAGCTAACTACTGGAACTACACACTACTTTTGTAAGCAAAAATTAAATATGGGTGAAGAAAGCAATAATGTCCTATATTTTTACACATCAGACCAGCCTAATTTCCACTTCAAACACTTTTTGTGTGACAAATTCTCACTTTCTGTGTGTCCCACAAAAGCACTTTATGACAAACAGTTTTACTCCTCATTTTCATCTGGTGGCTGGTCTCAGACGATCCCGCAGGTGAAGAAGCTGGATATAGGAGGTCCTGGTTTGACTTGGTTACACATGGCCTGCGGTTGTGAGGCCAGTTGGATGTACTGCCAAATTCTCTTAAACGACGTTGGAGGCGGCTTATGGTAGAGCATTTTTTTATTAACCCCCTAGAGTTGATTGATGCACCAGTGCGTCAATCTAAGTTACATAACAAAACAATCCCCATCAAAATCCATTAGTTTAGGCCATAGATATCTGCATGTTTTGTGTTGGATGCATTTCATTCCACTACATCTGCTGGTGTCGCACTTCAGCATCTGCAGTGAAAGGTGAAAGAGCTAGAGAGGTGTTTGTCAGACCATGAGACATCTGTGGTGAAAGGTGGCAGAGCCAGAGAGGTGTTTGTCAGACCATGAGACATCTGTGGTGAAAGGTGGCAGAGCTAGAGAGGTGTTTGTCAGACCATGAGACATCTGTGGTGAAAGGTGGCAGAGCCAGAGAGGTGTTTGTCAGACCATGAGACATCTGGGGTGAAAGGTGTTTGTCAGACCATGAGACATCTGGTGTGAAAGGTGGCAGAGCCAGAGAGGTGTTTGTCAGACCATGAGACATCTGGGGTGAAAGGTGGCAGAGCCAGAGAGGTGTTTGTCAGACCATGAGACATCTGGGGTGAAAGGTGGCAGAGCCAGAGAGGTGTTTGTCAGACCATGAGACATCTGGGGTGAAAGGTGGCAGAGCCAGAGAGGTGTTTGTCAGACCATGAGACATCTGGGGTGAAAGGTGGCAGAGCCAGAGAGGTGTTTGTCAGACCATGAGACATCCCAAAAATTGTTTTTCTCATAAAAAAGTCTGTTGCGTCCGATCGGTTTGTACCTTGCCACTACTAGGAAATTGAAAAAGTACACATTTATTGCACAATGTAGCCCAAACAGTTGAAACCTGGCATGCTTTCTAAACCATTACATACTGTAGTACGTAGAATACTTGCAACACTCCCTCTTTCAGTTACAACACACATAAATAGTGTGACACATAAACTACACAAATATTTAACCTATTTCCCTACCAATAAAACTAATTTTTTACATCCAGTAATAATGCCAAACCAATGTAGCTGAAGAAATGTAGTAAACACGATATATTGCATCATATGTTAAAGCCCCCCACTCTCTCTCCATACCTTTACACAGCCCCAGCTCCAACCTAGTGGAGAGCTAACCTAAACCACCCATAGAATAGGGAGGAGGGATATTTTCATGATAAATCTTTGCTTTCATGATAAATCTTTGCTTTCTACAGCACAACAAAGGTTACTGGACTCCAGCAGCACCCCTGTGGAAGACAGAAGTGGTAGATTCCTTCCACCATTCGGGAGTGTGGAGAGAACTAAGGGTTAACTGGGGCTTTCTGAAAAGTTGAAATCCCCTCCCATCAACAACTCCCCCTGGAATGGTCTCACCCAGGGGTTCACATGACGTGTGTGTGCGTGTGTGTGTGTTTTTTCTTAGCAATATATAGGACCATGTGTAGATAGTCCAGGAGTTCTGTTGGATAGACAGTCAATTGGCAGCAAACCTCTCACTCTCTTTTTTCTCTCTCCCTGTACCTTCTCTCTCTCAAGAGAACGAGCTGGGATATAAAGCTCTCACTGGAAAGTTTCTCTCTGTTTTTTTAGTGGTTCTGAGCACCTGCCTGTGTCAAAATGAGTGACACTCTGCTGGATGATGGGTCCTTCATGTTCACTTCGGAGTCTGTTGGAGAGGGACATCCAGGTGAGTGTTCTACCTGCTCTTTACCTGCTCAATATCTTCTCTCTCTCAACTGGCTTTCTACCTACCTGCTCTCTATCTACCTGCTTTCTCTCTACCTGCTCTCTCTCTACCTGCTCTCTCTCTACCTGCTCTCTCTACCTGCTCTCTACCTGATCTCTACCTACCTGCTCTCTCTCTACCTGATCTCTCTCTACCTGATCTCTATCTACCTGCTCTCTCTCTACCTGCTCTCTACCTGCTCTCTACCTACCTGCTCTCTACCTACCTGCCCTCTCTCTACCTGCTCTCTCTCTACCTGCTCTTTCTCTACCTACTCTCTCTCTACCTGCTCTCTACCTGCTCTCTCTCTACCTACTCTCTCTACCTGCTCTCTACCTGATCTCTACCTACCTGCTCTCTCTCTACCTGCTCTCTCTCTACCTGCTTTCTATCTACCCGCTCTCTCTCTACCTGCTCTCTACCTACCTGCCCTCTCTCTACCTGCTCTCTCTCTACCTGCTCTTTCTCTACCTGCTCTTTCTCTACCTGCTCTTTCTCTACCTACTCTCTCTCTACCTGCTCTCTACCTGCTCTCTCTCTACCTACTCTCTCTACCTGCTCTCTACCTGATCTCTACCTACCTGCTCTCTCTCTACCTGCTCTCTCTCTACCTGCTTTCTATCTACCTGCTCTTACTCTACCTGCTCTCTCTCTACCTGCTCTTTCTCTACCTGCTCTTTCTCTACCTGCTCTTTCTCTACCTGCTCTTTCTCTACCTGCTCTCTACCTGCTCTCTCTCTACCTACTCTCTCTACCTGCTCTCTACCTGATCTCTACCTACCTGCTCTCTCTCTACCTGCTCGCTCTCTACCTGCTTTCTATCTACCTGCTCTTTCTCTACCTGCTCTTTCTCTACCTGCTCTTTCTCTACCTGCTCTCTCTCTACCTGCTCTCTTTCTACCTGCTCTTTCTCTACCTGCTCTTTCTCTACCTGCTCTCTACCTGTTCTCTCTCCACCTGTTCTCTCTCTGCCTGTTCTCTATCTACCTGCTCTCTACGTACCTGCTCTCTCTCTCTACCTGTTCTCTATCTACCTGCTCTCTACCTACCTGCTCTCTCTCTACCTGTTCTCTCTCTACCTGTTCTCTATCTACCTGCTCTCTACCTACCTGCTCTCTCTCTACCTGTTCTCTATCTACCTGCTCTCCAGCTACCTGCTCTCTCTCTACCTGTTCTCTATCTATCTGCTATCTACCTACATGTTCTCTATCTATCTGCTCTCTACCTACCTGTTCTCTACCTGATCTCTACCTACATGTTCTCTATCTACCTGTTCTCTACCTACATGTTCTCTTTCTACCTGCTCTCTACCTGTTCTCGCTCTACCTGTTTTCTCTACCTGCTCTCTATCTACCTGCTCTCTATCTACCTGCTCTCTACCTACCTGCTCTGTCTACCTAATCTCAACCTACCTGCAATCTACCTACCTGTTCTCTATCTAATTTCTCTCACTACCTGTTCTCTCTCTACCTGCTCTCTATCTACCTGCTCTCTATCTACCTGCTCTCTACCTACCTGCTCTCTACCTACCTGCTCTCTACCTACCTGTTCTCTATCTACCTGCTCTCTATCTACCTGCTCTCTACCTACCTGCTCTCTACCTACCTGCTCTTTAACAGTACTCCCACTCTCTAGCTGTGGGCCACAACAATAGCCTGTACCTATCATATGTAGTGTGAATAGTGACTCAATGTTGATGATGCACATTATACATTTGATGCATGGCCACAGTTCGACACAATCATGGTTCAAGTGTATATAGCACCAGGTCAATCAATCAAATCAGGTGGGTGCAATTCATTATCAGGTAGGACAAAAAAACAGCATTAGTCCGGGCCTCGTAGGGTAGCATCTGAATACCCTGGTATATAGTATGCTATACAACAGGTGGTTCTAATCCTGAATGCTGATTTGTTAAAACCGCATTCCAGCTGGCTAACGGTTAAAACCGTTACCAACGGCTAAATCGATGATGTTAAAATGCCTATTTGCTCTGTTCCATCTGACTGCACAATCCACTGCCTTATCAGCCCAGCCAGGTATTTATAAACTTGATCTCCACTATAAAAAGCATCTAGACATTATCTCACATTTCTTTTAGACAGTGTTTAGTTTTTAACAGCGGAGATTTGTATAAACCTTGCTGTCTGTCTCTCCGACATTTGCAACAATGTTTCGATCTCCTGCTGTCCCATAGTAATGAACGTGTCCTGAGTCGGGACAAGACAGACAGGCAGGCAACGTCTCTCAGCTGGTCAAAATCAGGATTCAGCCGGCATCATTTTTATGGAGATATATAAAAAGGTCTAACTGAAAAAAGGTCAAATTAAACTCTGCTAATTTGCAGTCTTTCCAGCTTCCGTTTGAAGTGATTGTGTTAGATGTGTTATTGGCTAGCTCCTCTGAACAACAGTGTCCTGACGAGAGCACATGTTCTATGCCAGGTCAAATCACGCCTCATTAGCTCATTGTTATGGATGTATCCAAAGAAATGTCACTAGAAAACAGCTTAAACAAATGCAAATGCAGCTACTTTGCTGTTATTCTGGCTTCACTTTTTGATGTGACTAAGTTAGCCGTAGTTGGCTAGCTAGCAAGCAAGGGATAAGAACGTTGCCAGTATGTTAATGGAACATTTAGAAAGAATGACTGGGTTGCGTCCATAGATACAGAACAAAAAGACTGAATGACTGGGTTGAGTCCATAGATACAGAACAAAAAGACTGAATGACTGGGTTGAGTCCATAGATACAGAACAAAAAAACTGAATGACTGGGTTGAGTCCATAGATACAGAACAAAAAGACTGAATGACTGGGTTGAGTCTATAGATACAGAACAAAAAGACTGAACGACTGGGTTGAGTCCATAGATACAGAACAAAAAGACTGAACGACTGGGTTGAGTCCATAGATACAGAACAAAAAGACTGAACGACTGGGTTGAGTCCATAGATACAGAACAAAAAGACTGAACGACTGGGTTGAGTCCATAGATACAGAACAAAAAGACTGAACGACTGGGTTGAGTCCATAGATACAGAACAAAAAGACTGAATGACTGGGTTGAGTCCATAGATACAGAACAAAAAGACTGAACGACTGGGTTGAGTCCATAGATACAGAACAAAAAGACTGAACGACTGGGTTGAGTCCATAGATACAGAACAAAAAGACTGAATGACTGGGTTGAGTCCATAGATACAGAACAAAAAGACTGAACGACTGGGTTGAGTCCATAGATACAGAACAAAAAGACTGAACGACTGGGTTGAGTCCATAGATACAGAACAAAAAGACTGAACGACTGGGTTGAGTCCATAGATACAGAACAAAAAGAATGAATGACTGGGTTGAGTCCATAGATACAGAACAAAAAGACTGAACGACTGTGTTGAGTCCATAGATACAGAACAAAAAGACTGAACGACTGGGTTGAGTCCATAGATACAGAACAAAAAGACTGAACGACTGGGTTGAGTCCATAGATACAGAACAAAAAGACTGAACGACTGGGTTGAGTCCATAGATACAGAACAAAAAGACTGAACGACTGGGTTGAGTCCATAGATACAGAACAAAAAGACTGAATGACTGGGTTGAGTCCATAGATACAGAACAAAAAGACTGAACGACTGGGTTGAGTCCATAGATACAGAACAAAAAGACTGAACGACTGGGTTGAGTCCATAGATACAGGACAAAAAGACTGAACGACTGGGTTGAGTCCATAGATACAGAACAAAAAGACTGAATGACTGGGTTGAGTCCATAGATACAGAACAAAAAGACTGAACGACTGGGTTGAGTCCATAGATACAGAACAAAAAGACTGAACGACTGGGTTGAGTCCATAGATACAGAACAAAAAGACTGAACGACTGGGTTGAGTCCATAGATACAGAACAAAAAGACTGAATGACTGTGTTGAGTCCATAGATACAGAACAAAAAGACTGAACGACTGGGTTGAGTCCATAGATACAGAACAAAAAGACTGAACGACTGGGTTGAGTCCATAGATACAGAACAAAAAGACTGAACGACTGGGTTGAGTCCATAGATACAGAACAAAAAGACTGAACGACTGGGTTGAGTCCATAGATACAGAACAAAAAGACTGAATGACTGGGTTGAGTCCATAGATACAGAACAAAAAGACTGAACGACTGGGTTGAGTCCATAGATACAGAACAAAAAGACTGAACGACTGGGTTGAGTCCATAGATACAGAACAAAAAGACTGAACGACTGGGTTGAGTCCATAGATACAGAACAAAAAGACTGAACGACTGGGTTGAGTCCATAGATACAGAACAAAAAGACTGAACGACTGGGTTGAGTCCATAGATACAGAACAAAAAGACTGAATGACTGGGTTGAGTCCATAGATACAGAACAAAAAGACTGAACGACTGGGTTGAGTCCATAGATACAGAACAAAAAGACTGAACGACTGGGTTGAGTCCATAGATACAGAACAAAAAGACTGAATGACTGGGTTGAGTCCATAGATACAGAACAAAAAGACTGAATGACTGGGTTGAGTCCATAGATACAGAACAAAAAGACTGAATGACTGTGTTGAGTCCATAGATACAGAACAAAAAGACTGAACGACTGGGTTGAGTCCATAGATACAGAACAAAAAGACTGAACGACTGGGTTGAGTCCATAGATACAGAACAAAAAGACTGAACGACTGGGTTGAGTCCATAGATACAGAACAAAAAGACTGAACGACTGGGTTGAGTCCATAGATACAGAACAAAAAGACTGAACGACTGGGTTGAGTCCATAGATACAGAACAAAAAGACTGAACGACTGGGTTGCGTCCATAGATACAGAACAAAAAGACTGAACGACTGGGTTGCGTCCATAGATACTGAACAAAAAGACTGAATGACTGGGTTGAGTCCATAGATACTGAACAAAAAGACTGAACGACTGGGTTGCGTCCATAGATACTGAACAAAAAGACTGAATGACTGGGTTGCGTCCATAGATACAGAACAAAAAGACTGAACGACTGGGTCGAGTCCATAGATACAGAACAAAAAGACTGAACGACTGGGTCGAGCCAATAGACACAGAACAAAAAGACTGAACGACTGGGTCGAGTCTATAGATACAGAACAAAAAGACTGAATGACTGGGTCGAGTCTATAGATACAGAACAAAAAGACTGAACGACTGGGTTGCGTCCATAGATACAGAACAAAATGACTGAACAACTGGGTCGAGTCCATAGATACCGAACCAATAGAGTGAACGACCAGCCGGCTTGGGTAGCAACCCCAGATTTGTATCGGGACTATATCTTGTGGAAGAATAAAATAGTATGAATAAATTAATCAAAATATATATTTTTTAATGAAAATATGTCAATCATTATTTCAATATGTTGGTAACCCGTTGTATAAAAGTGATAATGCCCTGGAAGCCAGTGTGTCTGGAGGATATATTGGCAAGTAGGAAGTTACAGCTGTTAATCTGTCTGTGTTCCTTGAACAAACACTAACACATTTACTATGGGAGCATATGGATGGTATTCCATTGATAGACTACCCCATTGACATGTGGCAGGCTCTCATCATTACCACTCTCTCCACCTCGCCCCTCTCTCTCTCTCTCTCTTTCTCACTCTGTCTCACTCTTTCTTTCTCTCTTTCTCTTTCTCACTCTGTCTCACTCTTTCTTTCTCTCTCTCTCTCTCTCTCTCTCTGTCTCTCTCTCTCTCTCTGTCTCTGTCTCTCTCGCTCTCTCTCTCTTTCTCTCTCTTTCTGTCTCAGTCTCTCCACCCTCTCTCTCTCTCTCTCTCTCTCGGTCTCAGTTTCTCCACCCCCCACCCCCCCCTCTCTCTCTGTTTCTCTCCCCCAACCTCTCTATCTGTCTCTATCTGTCTCTCTCTTTCTCTCTGAGTGGGATGTTGAGTAGAGGTCTGATGTAGAGTTGTATGGCTGAGAGAGCGGGGAGAGTGAGTGACGTGTGTGTGTATGTGTGTGTGTGCAATGTTACTGTTTGATTTGGCTGTTATTGTAACGTGTGCATTCTGATACAGCAACCAACCGGTCTGATGTCTCATACAACCCGTCCCCTCCAACCAGGTTAAATTCACATCCAATCAGAAGTGCTAAAACCTATTCTGCCCTCTTTGGGCTAGATTAACCAAACTGGTCAGAACCTGTGTTGACCCTCTGCTGACCCTGTGTGAGAATTCCTCCAGAAACATACACAGTCACACACATATACACAGACGTATACATACGTATACATACCCTCACAGAAACACAAACTGTCATACAGAGATAGTGATTGTGAAATGTATGAGAAGTTATTTACTATTGAGATTGAGCAATAGAGTTAACAGTACAGTGTGTCAGTTTCCAACATGTACTTAGTCAACTTGGTAAAAGAAGGATTTAATATAAATAAAATAATAATGGGAAATCTCTCAGAGACACAGAAAAGTCGTTTCCAAATGTTTTCCAAAACACTTGTTTAATGTTTGAGAGAGAAAAGTCTTTTGACTGGGCACCTTCAGTTGTTCTCTTCCTAGAAATGAGCCACATTATTTGTCTTGGCAGTACATCTCTCCTCACACACACACGGATGCCCAACACAAAATGCACAGTCATCCATTGGTGTAAAGTACTTAAGTAAAAATACTTTACTATAGTATTTATATTTTTGCCAAATGTTACTTTTACTTCACTAAATTCCTATGGAAAATAATGTACTTTTTACTCCATACATTTTCTCTGACACCCAAAAGTACTTGTTACATTTTGACAGGAAATTGGTCCAATTTACACACTTTTATCAAAAGAACATCCCTGGTCATCTCTACTGCCTCTGCTCAGGCAGACTCATTAAACACAAATGCTTTGTTTGTAAATTATGTCTGAGTGTTGGAGCCCCTGGCTTTCCGTAAATACTCAAAAAAAAAAAAATTGTGCCGTCTGGTTTGCTTAATATAAGGATCTTGAAATTATTTATACTTTTACTTTTGATACTTAAGTATATTTTAGCAATTCCATTTACTTTCAATAATTAAGTATATTCTAAACCAAATACTTTTAGACTTTTACTCAAGTAGTATTTTACTGGGTGACTTTGACTTTTACTTGAGTCATTTTCTATTAAGGTATCTTTACTTTTACTCAAGTATGACAATTGAACACTTTTTCCACCACTGCAGTCACATCAGGAGAACAATGCCACACCACTGAAGCCAAACCATGAGATAAGAAAACACCAGGCCAAGTGGAGGACAAATACAAAAGACAAATCCGTCTTTCGGATGGGACGTTAAACGGGTGTCCTGACCCTCTGAGGTCATTAAAGATCCCATGGCACTCATCATAAGAGTGTTAACCCTGGTGTCCTGACCCTCTGAGGTCATTAAAGATACCATGGCACTCACCCTCTGATCATTAAGATCCCAGGGGTGTTAACC